>NC_060895.1:11737824-11895324 GCF_014805685.1 Silurus meridionalis | reverse complement strand
TATATATATATATATATATATATATATATATATATATATATATACCATTCTATAATTTTTATATAAACTATTTAGTTTTTTAAGCAACAATTAATTAATATATTAATTTAATTTTTATAGACATCAAATTACTTTTTTTGCATTTTTATAATGAAACATAAAAAAACTATATGATACATATTGTGTATAGCAGAAATATAAATAATACATAAATAAAAAAATAAAAAAATAAAATATAAATATGTATGAAATATTGTGAAAAAAAAATTATATCACACTCTCTGCGTGCATGTGTGTGTGTGTGTGTGTGTGTGTGTGTGTGTGTGTGTGTGTGTGTGTGTGTGTGTGTGTGTATGATTTTATACAGGTCTTACACTCCTACAGCAATCCTCTGGCCTCTGTGTGGCTACAGGTGCTTCACATTACCACTCTTAAAACTCCTGGAGAGGAAAAAATTACTGGCACAATTTGTTTTCGGCCAAAAGGAGGAAAAGAGATAGAAGTATTGGAGTTGTGCTGAATACAGACAGACTTGACATATTAATTCATGGCTTCAGATGTCTGTTGAATTCTTCAGCAAGGCATCCCAACCAAGTGCCAGAAAAGAGCATATTGTTTTTGAATTGAAGTTATGTGCAATTTTGAATGGGTGAGTGGTTTCTCATGTGTGCTTGTTTGTGTGTGTGTGTGTGTGTGTGTGTGTGTGTGTGTGTGTGTGTGTGTGTGTGTGTGCGCGTGTCCTGTATGCCCTGTGTGGTGTGTATATTGTGTGTATGTCCATTATCTCTGCCAGGCCTCCTGCTGGAGCACTGCCACATTCAGAGCGAAGGTCATAAGGCCAGAGGGTCGTCGAGAGGTAAGAGCAACGAGAGAGGAAGCAGGCTTAATCGGAGTGAGCCTGGTAGTTTCCTGTCTGCAGGCAGGGCACAGAGAGCTTTCTGTCCTGAACGTGGACCTGGCTCTTTACCCATTTCCCACTCTAATTCAATCACAGCTCCTCACCAACCCCTAACCGCTGTGTGTCATGCTAACTAACCCTGGCTCTCTGAATCACACCTTCTTTGAAACACTTTCTCTGTACTCACTTGATTGACTTATCATGTGCAAATATTACAAAAACATTATTTTTGTAACGTAACCCTGGACATCATTTTAAACCATTAAATATAAATGCACAATAAACTGGTTAATAGGTTTTCCTAATGAAAATCTAATTATTAAACCTCCTAGGAAATTCTCTATATTCTTACCATCATAAAAATTCCAAGATCAATTATTTTGTAAGAATATGGATTTTGGACATTTTCCGACCACCGCTAAATATCTAGCCTGCCAAGTGACTGCTTTTAATTAGTTCACATAACATATAAATATGATTAGAGGTTTAGTATCTGATTCTTGATTCACATTTCCATATCCGCAGTGATTGCTTGAGCACTGGGGTTAATGAGATTTAGGTTGATTTATATAGCTGTATATAATTCTATTACTTACAGTATATAACTCAAATCACTATACAACCTTTTTAAAATCACATTAATTAATTAGTTTTTTTGGCATCTTCTACAGCTAAAATCTGGGTGCCATGTCATCACAGTGGAATTATTATGGTATTTTATGTAAATATGATTTTTTTTTGGTATGATCATTGAATAACTCAGTTTTTAATGTAATTATGATTTTTGTATGATCCTGGTTGAGGAGGCACTTTATTCTATTTATACATATGTATTAAACAAACTGCTAGGCCATATATTTATTTAAAAGTAGAAATATTGCTATATACTACTACATAAACACACAAGCTAACTACTCCATCACCTATTAAAAAAAACAAGCTACTAAAGGCATAAAGTATTTACATTTATTAGCATATTTTTGGTTGCCAGTGTAAATCAGTGTATTCCTTTTTTTCCTTTACTCTAAGTAATTTTGCAGTGAAGTGTTAAAAGTGTATTGTAAGGCAATATGTGAAGATTTTCTTTTTAAATCTATAAATACATACAAACACACCTATCAGCTGTATAAACCAAGTATTGTAAGAACTCAGTATTCCATACATGAGCTTTAGCTATTATCAAAAGGTAAATCATAATGAATAAAATAATACATTGCACTGTATTTTCAAAAGTTTGTGGACACCTGACAATCACACCTATATGTACATTGATTTCAACTTTGTGGCAGGAGACTCATAGGGGTGCAATGTTCAGCCGTTTACTTTTAGCCATATAGTGTGTTAAATATTCAGTACACTCATTTATCCTTTTTATTATTAAATCATTTTATTGGGTTTATCAAAGTTTATCATATCCAATACATGACAAAATTGCTACTGCTATATGGTGGGGAAAACCATTTATTATTATTATTATTATTATTATTATTATTATTATTATTATTGAAAAACATTATAAGTCAAATAAATGTTGAAATGTAATTTTATTTAACACTACCGCAATTCCAAAAAAGGATGTGTTCTGTTCTCAATCCTAGCACAGCATAACAATAAGACAGGACAGTTTTTTCCTGTTTACACAGCACAACCAATTGTTATAGCTTTTATTACATCATGTGCTTCCATAATACTGTAATAATAGCAGAAAAAGTGTACAGGATATTGTTTACATGCATTAATTGCTGCCCAATAGCATTCTCACTTTTAAACCCTGTGGCATCTTTGCATAATTGTATCTTGCATAGTTGGCAGATCTTAAATGTTTAACATTTATATAAAGGTTATTTAAAACTCATAAAATATATATAAGAACAATAGTACATTTTCTTATGTAGGCAAGTACTTAATTTTGAATTCAACATGTCTTTTTTGCAGGTTTGGAGAATGCCAGAACACACAGGGGATGGCAGCTTGCTATAAAAGTGAGCTCCGTAGCCTCACTCAGGTCACAGTGACTATGCTGTATGATGAATCACATTTCCTTTGACATCATGTGGACAGCCAGAGATGGCACAAGGATGCACTATGGGAACTAGGCAAGTTAGCAGAAGTGATGTAATACTTTGTGCAATGAAACCTAGGATTCTTAAGATTCATGTGGATGTTAGTCTGAGTTCAAGGGCTGGGGATGGAGTAATGGTGCACCATTCAACCAAAAAACAGGCACTGCATAACACTGTTATAGGGAGGGTTTGCAATAAAGACTTGTCACTCAAAAAGTACCACTAAAAACTATCAAACTGATCCAGCTGTTATGTGGAAAATGTTTTGTGGTCAGATGATACCAAGATAAACCTTTTTGCCCAAAACTCGACGCGCTACAGTGACGTATGGTAGTGGCAGCAACATGCTTAGGGATACTTCTCATAAACAGGAACCAGGCATTTTATTAGAACATAACTAAAAAATCAATTTGAAAAAAATATAGGGAAATAATCTCCTGAAAAAACTGAAACTTGGGAGGGCATTCTCTTTTCAGCAGGACAATGATCCGTAGGCCAAGCAAAATTGTGTGGCTCATGTATGAAAAAATAAATAATCTACAATTGCCAAGCTGAATACTTATGCAAGTTATTTATTTATTTTTATTTTTTTCATAAAAACATAAATCCAGTGTCATCATATTTGAATTTGAGTTTTATTTATATAGTTTTTTATTTTTATATGTGAAACTGTGAAATTTTTATGTAATATTTGTAAATGAGAGAAATGATCAGCGGCCTGGATACTTTTGCAAGGCATTGTATGAGTATAGTCTCAGTATAACTACTGCACACTTTAAACAGCACAGGCAGTACCAGCATCAGAGTCTATATCACCCCAAAGGTTAATATTGTGTCTATCAGTGCCTTTTCATGCGACCACCACAGCTGCTTTTCAGCTTTAGCACCATGCAGCCTCTGCAAACAATTACTGCACTGACATAAAAGTCTACCAAATGTGCAAATCAGTGCCCCTATCATTATGCAATTTGCATCGAGTTGTGTTTTACTCACATCACATAAAAGTCTAGTAGACTGATGTTCAGCTTCAGATATATGTCTACATGAAGCTATGACATGATGTGTGATGTGATTTACTGAAAAAGTAGGACAGCAAAGGATGAAACTTACAGCAAGGTCAGAAACAGCCTCATGCATACTCACTATGTTTAACTGTTGTGATGGAAGACACTGGCTGTGTCAGCGCTTAAGTTAAATCTGACTAGTGTGTTCACATGCACAAGAATACATTTGAAATTGATGTCAGTATTATTTGTTGATGTATTTGGCTTATTTCCAGGTTTATTTATATTAATAACATACATTTTGTAAGAGGATTATAGAGTGGTGAAGTATGGTTGCCACATCTTCGTTCTGATCCTTAATATCATTTTGAGCTTGGGTTTGTGTGTGTGAAAATTCATAGGTTGTTTCTGTGTCCATCAGATTTCCCGCTGATTCCTCTTACATGACTCCTCTCAATTAAATTGAATTGAATTGAATTGAATTGAATTGAATTAAATTGATTTGAATTGAATTGAATTGAATTGAATTGAATTGAATTGAATTGAATTGAATTGAACACAAAAAAGTTGATTGTGATGATGGATAAATAATGTGCTTAGTGTAGAGAGGGGCATTCTGTGAACTCTTTTAACTCTTTCTTTGGGTCCAGTTGAAACATTTTAACAAATTAATTTTAGTTGTTAACAAAAGGAGAAGTGAACACACCTTTACTATAAATTGTGTTTTCAACTAAAGAAATTCAGTAAATAGCACTGCTGCCTCACATCTCCAGGGTTCGCACCTGTTGAACTTTTAATCGGAAGGTGAGTTTAAATCCCTGCTCCACCATGATGCCACTGCTGGTCCCTTAACTGTCTACTACTCAGTTGTAAGTCATATATACAGTACAGACCAAAAGTTTGGACACACCTTCTCATTCAAAGAGTTTTCTTTATTTTCATGACTATGAAAATTGTAGATTCACAATGAAGGCATCAAAACTATGAATTAACACATGTGGAATTATATATGGAATTATATACATAACAAAAAAGTGTAAAACAACTGAAAAATGTCATATTCTAGGTTCTTCAAAGTAGCCACCTTTTGCTTAGATTACTGCTTTGCACACCTTTGGCATTCTCTTGATGCCTTCTTTGAAGAACCTACAATATGACATATTTTCAGTTCACTTTTTTGTTATGTATATAACTCCACGTGTTAATTCATAGTTTTGATGCCTTCAGTGTGACTCTACAATTTTCATAGTCATGAAAATAAAGAAAACTCTTTGAATGAGCAGGTGTGTCCAAACTTTTGGTCTGTACTGTATAATATATATATAAACTTTTGGTCTGTACTGTATATATATATATATATATATATATATATATATATATATATATATATATATATATATATATATATATATATATAAATATATAAACTTTTGGTCTGTACTGTATCTATAATATATATAAACTTTTGGTCTGTACTGTATCTATAATATATATACAGTACAGACCAAAAGTTTGACACACAAGGTGTGTCCAAACTTTTGGTCTGTACTGTATATTTTTTTTAAAATATATATTAGGGCTTTCAATCAATTCAAATATTTAATAAATATTTTATCTGTCCTAAATTTACCTCAAATTCATACTTTTCAGGTTTTTAATATTCTAATCAGCATTTGCATGGAAAAGTATGGATGCATTAACGCAAATGTATGTTTATTATTAGTGAAACCAAACTCAACACAAAAAAATCTTGTAAATTACGTAAATCATCAGGACAACAAACTGAACCTTTGCTATGTGTCCACACGGAGGGTTTTAATTGCAGGATGTGTGCATCATGGCGGATTTTGGTGTTTGATTTGAGACCTGGTGCAAAACAAATGTTCAGTCATTTAAAAAGTATTTTTCAGTGGAGGTTTTTATTTTAGAGCTGAGTAAAGAAAGGACATTGTGAACAAATGTGGGTTGAGTTGAAGGTAATTTTGCCTCTTTTAGATTTATTTATATCCAGGTAGCAGTCTTATTATTATTACATGCTGATGTGGTAAATTCTTTTTGGGGGACTCGTCTTTTGCATTTAGAGATAGGTGATGCCACCTTCCTTGATGCCTTCACTCTCTGATCTGTAAAGTGGAGTGACATTGTGGTGCAGTGGCAGTGATCAGGAGTGGAGTTCTTCCTGCAGGGCTATTTGGACAGGAGGAGTCTCCGCTGGCCTTCAGAGCTGGAAAGTATGTGTACTGTGGCCACTGGCCCACCTCCCAGCCTGGGAACGGAAGCCGGGAGTCGCCAGGGAAAACAACTAGACAATCAGGTAGGAGAGAAAGAGGGAAAGGGAAAGAACAGCAAAAGAGAGAGAACATAGGCAGGGAAAGTTAAGCGCTTTCTCAATTGTAGTTGTGGTTTTTGTAACAATTTTCACTGGATATTTTGGTTCTTACTGTATAGCAATCAGTAGTGTGGAGGTGTGTGTGTAAATGTATGTATTGTTTTCCTGACCTGGTTTACTGTGTGTTGAAATCCAATCCTGTATCACTGTGTTTATACCGTGTTTGTGGGTGGATGGATGGAAGGTGATGGGAAAGGGGGCATGATGGGGGCAAGTAGGTGCTATTGTCTTTTACATTAATTACCCCAAATATCTAAATATAAAAAAAATAAAAATTATAATATAATTGACAATACTGGTATATAAAATTATTTATAGCCTGTGTGTGTGTGTGTGTGTGTGTGTGTGTGTGTGAATAGGGACAGTAGCCAGCAGGGGACACAGTGGGTTCAGGCCAGGTGAATTAGCGACTGTGATCAGAAAGATAAGGCTTTATTTCCAACAGGGGGGTCCTGCTGTCTTGCACGTACGTCTTGTTTGAGTGGGGGCTCTCTTACTTTCTCTCCTTCTCATACTTTCTCACTTTCTCTCTGAGCTGAAGGATGAATGCCTCAGGACTGAATGGAAATGGTGAATGATGAATGGCGGAGTAAGGTAGTAGTGAATGAAAAGATTGTGGGAATGCAGGGAATGAATGAAAGCCTGGAAATAATAAGTGGTTTTAGAGACAAAATGGAGCTGCATTCAAACACAGCAAAAATAGCCAAATGATTATAACACAAGAGCGTCTAGTACAAAAAATAATTACTGGCAATATATTACTAGCCTGGGAACATGGTGTTGCAAGGCACATTAAACATAAAGTATTATGTGCACGAATTACTATACATGTGATTGTAGACATAATTTAATAATTCCGATACTTGCACTTACTTAATGTGATTTTCTTGTATAGTGCACTATTCAGGTGTCCTCTATTTGCTGTTGCCCGTAGTATTTGTTCCTGGAGAGTTTATAATATTATCATCTGTAGTGCTAAGTACCACAAGACAAAGTGAATTCTTTCAGCTTTTAATTGTTCCAAGAATAATATACAAATTTCTTTATATATATTTCTTATATAGAATATATGTCTGATGTCTGATTTCATTCTAATAATATTCTGAAAAATATTCACTCCCAAGTCAGTGATGTCTGAATTTTGTCTCCCTATTGCTGTCCTATACACTGCTGTATATACTGCTTTATTGAATGAGTAAGTGGGAGAATGATTTCAGACACACATAAATCAATTAATAAGAAAAAGTTGTACCTAGTTTTAAAATATCATTGAGCATTAAAAACCACCCATTTCTAAATATATCAAATGTGCAATTGCAGGAAATAGATCAAGTTAAGTGCACTGATAAATTGCTGCAGAATAAGTGATGTGGTGTTTGTTGACAATGAATAAAGAGGATGATCTGGCAAATCGATCGAATGTTGCAGCAGTTTTGGCCAGACAGAACATGTGAAATAGCGAAGGGTGTAGCAATAAATGGTGTTATTGAATGAATATATTCTCTCCAATGCAACAGAAATGATCCGGCACAGCACATATTAATTTGCTCATCAGTTAGAAAAATAAAAACTTTTTTAAAAATTTACAAAAAATATATTTGCCAAAATAAGCTTGTCATTTATCCACCATACTCTACAAATTACAAAAAAAAAAAGCACAACACAGTTGTCTTTGGCTTTGCGCTGCTGTTATATACTTAGTACTTCCAAATTGGCAGTGAATATGGAGCAAGCACAAAATTAAACATAAGATGACAACATTCTATATCTTTTTATTAGAGTCATTAGAAGCATTCTTGGTATTATCATGCAGCAACCTGATGTGCATTCTTAGAAAGGACAGGGTTAGAAATATATAATCAAGAGGTGTGAATGAGGATCCTGCTACAGTCTTTTACTTGATCTGTTCAGTCACACACAGCTGTGCAGCTCAGTGCAGTGTCAGTTCTATAACGGCATACAATTGGATTTAATTACATATTTTGCATTATTTTTCTTTTTTAGGAGAAACAACTGATTTAGAGCAAATGTGTTTTCTGTCATCTTGTGTACATCTGTGGGTATTTACTCATGTGTTAGCACTCTAAATCATTTTAGGATGCTTTTATGGCAGCTTTTATATCAGGATGCTCGCCTTTGTGTTGCCAGTAAATTTGGTGGGTCTGGTGTCGAATAAGTTTTGTTCGGAATTTTATTAATGTTATAAATTATATGAAGTTCAATGCCAATTCATGTTTATTTGCCTAGATTGCCTGTTAGTCCAAAATGTTTTAGTCCATTTATTTTGGCATGGGATGAAAAAATCCACAGTTGCATTTACAAAATGGTTGTATATAATATAACAGGACATTTAATGTTCTATCCTGAGATGACACTGCATTTACACAAAACGTGTTAGTCTTGGCTGTCAGTAACATAAACACAGTCTTGGTCCAAGCTAATTGCACTTGCACCTGCATAAAAATAGAGGTCACAAAACTATTTATAAGCTGGAAAACTATATATTGAGTCATTCAGACTACAGTATTAAAACCAGTATTTAAACCAAATACATTAGTTCCTTATTTGCAGTCAGCAGCATCTACAACCCTTCTATTCAAAGTCCAGGTGTGTTTCGTGTCCATCTGTAGCCCATAAATAATCCAAAAATCAGCTGTATTTTTTTCAGTGAGAGACTTACTCACAGGCCTCCATCTGTCTCTCGGAGGAAATTCTATCCTTACAGCTATGTTAAAAATCTGAAAGTTCTCTCACCTCTCAAGCAAATGTGTAGCAGGAGAGCACGATTAGGGGGGCAGGCTGCAGGACTGTCCCACACAGCTGAAGGGAATTCACTGCCACTCAGCTTTAATGAGCAGAGAAAATGTGTCAGCTCCAATAAGGAGAGAAAGAGAGGGTCAGGGAGAGAGAGAGAGAAAACTTCATTACTTACCATGTAGTGTTTAAACCTTTCCTTTGTGACAAGGTGCTTTATTTACAATTGTCTTTCATTCAAGCAAATCTAGGGCAATGTTCTCAAAGCAGTGCTAGAGTAGCACAGTGTTCTTATACTGTATAATGTGTCCTACAGGAACTGTGAACTAAAACCACAGAGACATCCAATGGCAATATTGTTTTTCGTACTAAATGGACTATGGCAAGCTGAATAAGCCAGCTTTTTTCCTGGTTCTAAATGTCTGGTCTAACCAGAGGTTCTGCATTTTTCATTAGCACCTAAAAAAATGACATGATGGAAATAGTGATTATAACTACTATTTGTTATCAATCAAACAGAAGTTGTTATGACTGTTGTTATTATTAATTTGATATTAAAATCATAAGCCCAATTAAAAGGGTTTAAAGTTATGTCAGTCACACCAACATTTTTTTTAAGGAAGTAGTTAAATTCAAAGGCAATTTATATCAATAATGTCATCTTAAAATATCACTGTAATTTTCATTAAATTAGGACAAAAATCATCCGTAACATTTTGATGTAAGAGGTTTGGGTATCTGTTTCTGGAAAGTCCAATTAAATCTGTGCTGCACTCATAACAGTGTCCATGGAAATAATTTTATTCTAGAAAGGATTTTTCTTTATTACATTCTTTATTGATCAAAGCATTTGAAATTGTGTGTGTGTGTGTGTGTGTGTGTGTGTGTGTGTGTGTGTGTGTGTGTGTGTGTGTGTGTGTGTGTGTTTCCCTGTGTTTGTGGTACGTGCCTCAGTGACTGTCCATAGTCTCAGAGGAATTAAACTGATTAAAGTGGGGATGAAAGTGGAGGACAGTAAGAGGGACCGGAGCAAGCCGAGATGGGACGTCCAAGTGAACGTGACATCCCCAGCTGGGCTGTGACATCACTGCTCTGCTGACAGGAAGTAAGGGAGGTATTAGGGTGAGGGGCTTTAGGGTGGTGAGGGGGGGGGGTGGGTGATGACATCAGAGCACTGTCTGGGATACACAGCTGGGTAAACCAGGAAACTCAGACCATATTCCCTCAGAGAGGGTGTTATTAGAATTGCTTTTGGGTTTTAATTTAAATGACATTAGCAAACAAGCTACAGAACACTAATTAGAAATAAATATATACTTCATTCATTCATTTTAAACTATTTATCCACAGAAATGGTTTTTGGTGATGATATTTAGTTAGATAATTAATTCTCTAAGCTTTTTGGGATTTTGGAATTTATGTACAAAATTAAAGGACATACAAAATTAAAGGACAATACTACGCATCATTGTTAGTTTCAATCCTCTAACATAATCACATTGTCATAAATGACACAAAATGCATTTTATGGACAAAAGTTTGTGGTCATCTGTCCATAAGATTTGCGTTGACTTTTCGAACGTCCCATTTCAAAAGATTTTCCCCATTTGTTGTTATAATAGCCTCCACTCGTCTAGGAAAAAGATTTTGAAGTGTGGTTGTGACGTTTTGTGCTCATTCATCCACATAGGCACTGGTAAAGTTAGGAACTGAAGAAGGTTGAGGACTGGGGTGTAGTCAGCATTCTAATTCATACCAAAGGTTTGGAGGTCAGTGCTCTATAGCAGGCCACTTAAGATATTCCACCCCAAACCATTTAAACCATATGTTAATAGAGCTTGTTTTGTGCACAGGTGTATTGTCTTGCTGGGATTGGTTTGGGGTCTCCTAGTTAAAGTGAAGGTAAAATGTAATGCTACATTGAAAGACATATTTTACAATTGTGTAGAAAAGTCAGGTGTCCTAATAATTTTGCCATATAGTGTATATGCTCACTGCATAAGATGCACTTTCATTTATCTGTAGACCATACATAGTGTAAATTAAGCCTAATACAGCATAGATAGAGATAGAGACCAACCGGAAATACAATAAGTAGATGTTAATATTACTAAGAGTTGAGGAAATATATATTTCAATACACCTCCACAGGCAACTCAAAGTGCAGTATGGGATCGAGGAAATTTGTTCTGACAGCCATATTTGAAATATATACTTAGTTCTGATTTCTGTGGACGAACCACTTAGCTGTTGTCTGCCACTGTCATATGGGCTCAAAGACACACACACATGCACATTTTGCAAAATAAGGCATTCTTTGTAACAGAGAATAGCAGTAATCTCAGAAATGCTTTCCTGGCCTTGTTTCCTGAATTTAATGTAAAGCTTACACATATGGCTCACTCTTTCCTCAATATGCTTGCTTCAGACCGCATCAGCATTACACGCATATAATCAATTGGACATGCAGGAAACCCTTCTCACCCTCAGCAGAACTCTGACACATAAACAAATGCATGATATAATTCTCATTAAATTCTAACACATACACAATATATTTTCTGCTGAACCTGATGTAACACTGTTAATAAAGATGATCAAGTTCAGACTGAATTAGATCAGAATGGGTGACAAGCTGTGTGATGATGGCCATGATATCATCACACAGCTTCCTTTTGATAGCTCAAAGAAATACTTGAGTGCTTGTTCATTGTAAAGTCTAGCTTCTGCATTCGTAATATGTGTGCAATTTTTTATATATTTTTTCTGTATTGAAAAAATATTGGAAAACTGGTTTATTCACAATGGAATTACCAGGACAGTGATTATTATACTTTTACAATATAATACAATATCATACAAAATTTTTAATAATTGTTACACTTCATGAACAAAGGTCTGAAGATGTAATTTGCATTACACAAATACCTTGGACAGTCTTAGGTAGGTTAATCTATGTTTGTAATTCCAGAACAAAACAGTAAATTGCAGTTACAATTTTGTGAAGGTTTTGTGTGTGTGTGTGTGTGTGTGTGTGTGTGTGTGTGGAGGGGGTTATCCAGGATATTAGAGCTTAAATTACAATTACAATTTACAATAAGTTACAAACAAATTTAAGTGATGACTTAGAAGTGTTCTACAAGCTTATGCAGTCCTAGAGGCTGGGACATGCAGATTTTGAACATATGTGCTTTTTGTGTATCTTTTTTTTATCACTCACAGTTGTGCAGTAAATGTAACAAAAATGCCGAATGTAACATCAAATGTTTCATTGCAAATGATATTAACAGCAATAACGGATAAAAGTAAAATTGTATAGAAGATTTAAGGAATTAAAACATTTCTTAATGTGTTGTACATCTCTCTTTTTGCTTTAAAGGGGGTTTGCTCACGAGCTGGCATAGGCTTCACCTGATGATTCATGTCCAAACCATGCATGTCTTCTGAACACGTTCTTCAGTATATCAAGGATTTGTATAGATAAATTGCAAACATCGCTATGTCAAATTTTGAACAGTGAACAAAAATAATACAAAATCTTAAATATTTATAGTTTTACATTTTCTTTTCTTTAAAATGTTCTGTTTATTTACAATTATCATTGGAAAAATAATACATTAAACCACAGTGGTTTCATCTAAATGCTTTAACTAAAGTTCACTTCCAAATCCCACCACCTGCTGCACTACACACATCAGCATGATCTGGCTGATGTTAAACATACGATATGTCTGTATGTTTATTCCAACCAAAGCTCACAGCAAAGAATATTTGGCTACAGCACCTTCTAAATGTTAAAAATCAACATTCTGGCACAAGCATACATTGCTCTGTATGACACATTCAGCATTTTACCCAAGCTAACGTCTACCACTGCAGAAATGTAATATGTATTAAATTATTTTACCCCATTTTTAACATAACAAGTATTGCCCATCCGATGAGCAAAGGTGTGCTTTTATTGGCATCTAATTAGACTTAAATCTATCATCACAGGGCAGTTTTGGAAGGTAAAAAGTCTTTGTATTCACTGATACCTAAGAATTTACAGTCTGGAAACCATCCACGTTTTGAGAATACCTGCACAACTATTTCATGTTACCACCTGAGTTGTGCCTGATTTTAGTTTTAAGAGAAGATGTTTCATGAGCCTGGATATTGTAAACAAATTTAGTGAAAAGGTAAAACCTATTATCATGAAATACCCAGTGAATTTTTCAAATACAATAATAGGGTTAGATTGGTTAAAATACATTGCTGCACAACATGCTATACAGAGCATTCAGGCAGGCAAATGTTGGATACAATGCTGTGTTATATTGTTAATATTCAACGTTTCAAAGTTTTTTTCAGATAAATGCAACCGCTAAAATTTTTTGCAAACATTTTTTTTAAATAGACTGTGTAGGTTATTACATTATGTTAGCCATTATATTTCAACTCAGTCAATTAGGTTTCCAGTTAAACAAAATATGGGACTGGGCAGCAAACCTAGCCCTTAGACTTTTATTAAGTTATAATTGAGTTTTCAGTAAACGCATGCATTACAGACAATGTAATATATAAATAATTTTAAAATACATGTTGGCTCACATTACAAAAACATCCTAACTGAAGCACTAGCTTATTTGTTCAGGAACCATTGGTAATTACCGTATAGGACAACACAATTCCCATATAACGTATTGTAATATTCGATCAACCCAAAAGACAAAATCTAATTTCTAATTACATTTGCAACAGCCTGCCATTTTTCTCACATACAATGTCCTGTAATGCTTCCTACTTTTTACATCAATTTTTTTCTGTTGTGTCAAAGCATCAAACTTGTGAGGAAAAGTCTGGCTTTTTGGACAGTTAATTTGTGATAATTTCATCCTCACTGTGAGACTATTATTTATTAATCCAAATAAGAAAGTTGGCTGTGTATGTGTGTGTGTATGGGTGTGTGTGGAGGATGGAGGATGAATGGCCAGCTATGGTGAGCCCAGGAGTACAGTGAGTTAAGGGGTGGCTGGAGGTTTCCACATGGCCTGTATGAATGTGAAACACATGTTAATGTGTGGGTGGAAGAGGGAAGAGAATGTGAGAGGGTATCCGTGTCTCACTGTGTGAGAACGCCCTACTTCTCCATCTGTAGGACCTGTTGATAGTGTGTGTGTGTGTGTGTGTGTGTGTGTGTGTGTGTGTGAGAGTGTGTGTGTTTCTTTCTTGATTTTCAATCGCACAATCTTCTCCCACACCGTTTTATTCCCCACCTGGCAAATCACAATGATGCAAATGAAATCCAACACCTCATCTATAGAAGTACCCGCCACATGTGGCTGCCAAGGTGATGGGTTAGTGTGTTTGGCACTTGTGCTATATGTAGCAAATTTTTCACATGTGTCTTTCCCTGTGTTTGTTGTAAAATTAGAAGAGCTACAGTGTTTAGTATGAACATGTGTATGGTTAGTAAAGACTTTTTATCCTCTCTCTGTTCTGGTGCATGTCTTCTTTGTATTAGGGTGTGGGTGTGTGTGTTTCTGCTGTCTGGCAGCAAGGAGTACTGTTGCAGATGGCAGAAGGGTGGGAGAAGTGTGTGGCTGCATTAATATGGCCTGCAGTTCTCGTTAGCTCTAATCAGGGGCTTCCTGTACCGAGAAGAGCCAGGGTTCACCTTCCCGAGAGTGAACATAGCAACTTGCTCCCTCGCTCTCCTCCTCTTCCCTTTTTCTCTGCCTGAAATCCCACCGTTCCCCCTCATCCCTGACCTACCCCCTTCATTTCTCTCTCTCTCTCTCTCTCTCTCTCTCTCTCTCTCTCTCTCTCTCTCTCTCTCTCTCACTCACTTCCTCCTGAGTGTGCACTGTAACCTTCTCTTTCTCCCAGAGCATTCCGGTCTGTCCCTTTACCCTTAGTTCTGAGCCCTTTCCCTGGCTCTCCCACTGGCTCCAGCTGCCATGAAATGAGTTGGAAAATGTAAACCTGGGAGAGGAATCTTTTCCATATTCATTCAGGCTGCTGAGAGGCTACAGATAGGCAGCACAGCAGTGGCCAGAGCAACTAGAGCACACATACTGTCCCGGTGTGAACTCCAGCAGGGGTCGCGAACCGCAGCCAGAAGTGAAATCGAAAAGGACGTACAGCTCGGTGTAAAACAAAAGGGCCTCTTTGTGGTCCTGCTGGCACTATACAGAGGTAGGCTACACAGTCAGAAAAAGGACATCCTGTATACAGTCCTGCACAATGAGATGCACCCAGGTTTAGCTGCCAGGCCCTTTGCCAGAGACGTTTGCTCTGCCACCATTATATATAACACAGTGCCAGTACAGCAGTGTTTCACAAATCTGTAGGAAAATGTCGACAGAAACTGAGCAACTGTTTGAGAAGCTAAAACAAAGAAAGCTAGAATGAATTTTGGCAAATTGGGATGTATGTTGTTCCAACCTACTCTTCTCCTTGTCTGTATTTTTCTTTCCCATTCTCTTACTCTCTTTCTCTTCCTCTGGCTGGCTTTTAGGGAGCCCTTGGGTTAGATTGATTAATGCATTTAAGATGTGGAAATAGGATATTGGAATTGTTGCCTTTACCACTCTCTCCTGCTTCCCCTGTTTCTCCTGCTCTCACTCTCTCACACTCTCTCTCTCCTCTCTCTCACAGTCTTGTGCCTTAATGCACCTTAATAGACACTTTGATAGATAGACTGAGAGAAACTGGAGAGATTCGGGTTTACTTTCTGTGCTCTTTTGGCTCCACACTTTTTTTGTGTGTGTCAAAATACTTTTTTTTCTCTAGAGTTCGCCCCCTTTTTTTACAGTGCCCTGGGCTTTGCAACGGATAGCTTCCCCCACCCTCATGCTCAGAGCGGCCACCCCCACCCCCAGCGCTGAACCCCGGCCAGCCCCAGCTGCCTGGCCAGATGTGGGAGAAAGGGAGAGGCAGTGTCCTACAGGGGCCAAGGCCTGAAAACAGAGACAGGCTGCAGAGAAAGGGAAGGTGAGCGAATGCGAGAGAATAGGATGGAGTTGGCGAGGAAAGTTGCGATGGACAGTTGTCAAAACGATATCCGAGCCAGCACACTGCATTTATCTGTAAAGTAGACAAGCGTGGAAATTCAAGTGCTTCTCCATATTCCACTTGGTTTCTCACAAGGAGAATATAATTTGTTCAGTAAGTGGCATTCGTTCGGTACGCTGATGGACAAGCCAGCTCTGCATGGACCATACACTTATCGTACCATACATGCATCTTGAACTGGTCCTCCCAAGGCTACAAGATTTATGGGCAGTGTGTGAGCTTTCTTACACCATTCCCCAGGGGGTTCTCTGATTAGAGATGGTGGAGTGAGCAAACACACGCTCACACACGCTCTTGCACGCTCTCACACGCTCTTGCACGCTCTCGTGCATGTGGTTCTAATTACACACACAGGGAGTCAAGGGCCCAATGTCATCTAAAACATGGAGGCAGATTTACACTCGTCCTCTGGTGTTCTGCGCTCAGGTTGGTCCTAGCCAGATAATTGTCACACATTACCCAAGCCTATTTATCATGTCAAAGCAACATCTCAGCTGTGGAGGTTAATAAGTGTATAGGTCGTGACCAAATGGGTGGCAAAGTGAAGTTCATGTAAGTTGGGGAGCATATAGTGTTTTACTATAATGAGAAAACAGGTGGACTGAAACTGTTTAAGCCAAAACTTTTGGTAAAAGAGGTGCTTTTAAAAGTATCATGTTTTTGAAAGCCCATGCAGTACTCCCAAAGCGGGGCTCCGTTTTGCAGCCTGAAGCTTTTTTATAGTGACACTTAGCTTAGTCGGGCTGTAAAAATTAAAGTGTGGCATTTGGATGTGACTTCAGTTAGCAAAGTGTGCTCCAAGTGTTCTTGTGTGAACTCTACACCTCCTCAAGTTTAAAACCAGTGTTAATATGCGAAGCCCGTAAAACGCAGGAGTGGAATCGGAGGCTGCGTTGCAGTAGCTGACTCTCAACAAGGCCCTTAGTGTACACTTTTTTTACATTTCAGAATGTGGAGAGAGACAGAACAGCGGATGGGCTGAGAGAAACAGAGGGAGAAAGAAGTAGAGGGGAGACTGACAGTTAGAGAAAGAACATCTGTGCACTTTGCAGCAGTGTTCCCCAGTTTATTGTACAATGTGCTGTTTTCCTTCAGACGAACTTGGTCCCCTTAACCAAATTGTCAGATAATGAACACGTAGGATTGTCCACCAGATTTCACTTTAGAGTTGGAACCAGTTTTAAATTAGTCAAACATACAGCAAAGGTAAGTTCTGGCACACACATACACATGGCTAAAAAGATTTTGCCCCCTCCCTGGCTGTATAATACAATAATTGAATAATAAAAATAATAATAATAATAATAATAATAATAATAATAATAATAATAATAAAAGTAGTTGTAGTAAATGAAGGAAATGGAATAAGTCCTTTTCCATAAAATACCCTATTTCCAGTACTTCATAAAAAACTATACTTGTTTTTTATTATGAGTGATTTCTGATTGTATTTTTTATATAGTTTATATGTCTAAAATATACATGTTTAAAAATAGTATATGGCCAGATATGTTAAGCTAAAAATATTGTGTGGGATCACCAAAATCTAACATTTCACTATTTTAGTATTAATTACAATTTATCAATATGCCAGCAATAAGCAGACTTTTTCTCCCACATACTGGAATAGTTTAACCAATCAGCATGTGAATCTAAATTATATGAATATTACTGCAAATATAATTGCCTGCCTCTTTGACCCTAGTCTCTTAACTAAACTAGTGCTGGTGTCCCACTCTGTCAAGGTAAATGGCTCTGCTACAGTTTACAATTACCAGAAGATTTAGACATGCCTACACTAAAGTGGCCAACATCTTTTATCAAACACTTTTCAAATAATGTTAATGAATGATCATTCGTCTCCATACTCCCCTGCCTCTTTCAAACCAACTACCTGCATGTTTTCCCTCACCACATCCATGAACATCCTACTTGGCTTTCCTCTTTTTCTCCTTGCTGGCGGCTCCATCCTCAGCATTCTCCTACTAACACACTTTATGCCCCTCCTCTGCACATGTACAAACCATCTCAATCTATTCTCCTTCACCTTGTCTCCAAAACTTTCTACATGCGCGGTAATGTGGACATTAGCGAATAAATTTTTTTTTATTGAAGTGCTGAAAATACTGTTTTACAATGGAATGAAATATTTATTCCACAAGCCTGGTCTGGAATGCAGAGCAATTCTTAATAGCAGTGTCAGTGTTATCTAATATTATCCAACCTTAGTTACATGACGTCCAGCTTCTGTTCAGACTCTGGATTCTGGCCTGATAACCCCATAAAGCCTGACATCACACCTCAGCTATGTGTAGATGTACAACCTGCAACACACAAAAGGTGCAACGCCTAGACACGTACCACATGCCGTGTCGCCGGGAAACACAGAAACACAGCACCATGGGTCTGATGGACAAACCAGACACACAACAACAGCACACACAACTACAGAGGAAAATTAGACTAGGCAGTTCAGAGCAGCAGAATGGCCGGTTTCACCTTTATTGTTGTGGCTGACTGTGGCCTGGCTTCCTGACACCTTCCGCTCAGGCTTAGACACAGATGGCCACTGCTGGAACAAGTGCGCCTGCTGAGAATGCAACCAAACACAGTAAAAGGAAGGTAGGTGTATGTATGTGCGTGTGTTTGTATGTATTTGTGTGTGTGTGTGTGTGTGTGTGTGTGTGTGTGTGTGTGTGTGTAGCAGGTTCAGGCAGACTAGGCTAGGACAACAGGTTTGGGCGACCTCTGACCTACAAGAGATGCACCAGGTGTGGGTGTAATTAGTATGTGCACATCAGCACCTGTAGCAGTCAAGTGTCCAGACAGAGCTTTTGGCCAAAGAGTTGGCTTTGATGGAGTCAAGAAAGGATGCTTCTGGAGACACTGTGTTTTTGTGTGCGTGTATGTGTGTGTGATGAGCTGTGGGGGTGTTGCTGTCTGACAGGAAGTGCAGGTCAGCTGTATACGTGTGTGTGGCCGGGCCTGGGCCAGGAGGTCAGGGCTGGGCAGTCCGCAGGAAATGGCCAAGACATTCCGGCCTTGCACAGGCGGACTTAACCCCTTCACTACAAGCATAAACATGGAGTAAACATACACACATGCAGACTGTCTCCGGAAGTGGAACCCTGATGAAAGACCATGCATACACAGGTCACTGCTATAAATAGGTCTTGACTTGATAGGGATCTGATCATCTGTTTTCTAGATACATAATAATTCTGATCATTATTCCAGTTCATGTGTTTAATTGCCACAGTGCATATAAAAATGTTAGGTGATCACTTCTAAATATAACTCCATCAATTGCCCTGAAACTTGACCGCCTTCTCTGAAGACGCACAAACACACACACACACACACACACACACACACACACACACACAAACCCCACAGACTGATTTGCCTCCCACAATGGAAACAATGGTGAGCAGCACCCTTGTTGTGTAACATACACCCCTCCAACCCACCCACAAATGGTTTGTCCTGCCTGCTACAGCTGAAAGGGCGACTCTCTGGAGTGCACTATTTAGAGGGGAGTGCGTCTCCTCTATGGCCACAGGGACACTCTGGGGAGCACAGAGACAGGATGTGACTCTTGGATAGGAGGAATTCTCCAGCAGTGAGAGACTCAAGGCGAAGCTGACATTTCAGAGAAGTGTGATGCCATAACGGAGCTCTGAAGGCCTGTGCTGAGATCGGACAGGCAGGAAGTAGAGGTCTGTGGCAGGGCACGTTTACATTCCTGCGTTCCAGGGCTCTTGTATTAATGGCCTTTTATAAATAGGTGAGGGATGAGTCACGAGCTGGCTGCTAGCCCCAAGACCCTGCACCTTAGGAGTGGCCCTGTGGGACAGGCAGCCCTTTCAGCTTCCTGGTGCCACATGCAGGCAGGGATTCAATACACAGTCACTCCCAGATAGCGGGTGAAACACGTGCAGAGGTCTTCCTGTTTAGGGATGCTGCCCTAACCTTGAGCAATTTCATTTTCCTGCATCAACCTGCAAAACAGACAGCTGTTATCTTTCTGTTCGCTGTTTGCATCCCGTAGTGTGTGATGTTCATCCCAGTCAGATCCAGCTCTTTTCTTTTGTCTTGCACAGTAAAGTGGGGTTAGTAAAGAAATCACATCATTTCACTATTTTTACACTATCTAACACTTTGGACATATGGGTCCTTATGAGGAAACTCCTTCTTTTATAGAAAAACTCCAGATTTGTATTTAAATATTTAATTGTAAGTTAGCTATAGCTAGGTTTAGGCATAGTTATAGCATTTATTAGCTGCATTTATTTGTATGTCAGGAAAAGGTCCTTGCAAGGATAGTAAGGCAAATTGTTGGTGTGTGTGTGTGTGTGTGTGTGTGTGTGCTTGTGTCTTGTGTAAGATGAGTATGTCCAGTGTGGTAATGGCACTGTTCCAGGTCAAGAGCAGAGCCAGCAAGGGGTCTGTGTGTTTCACATCCCTCTTCAGCCAAACACAAACACACATGTCCGGCCAAACTAATCCACATTATCTCTCGACTTGCTTGTGCCAGATGCACACACACACACACACACACACACACACACACACACACACACACACACACACACACACACACACATGCACACACACTTCACCCCTTTTCTTCTCCAGCTCTTTCTGCATTCTTCTAGTGATCTTTCCTTCATTCTTTTTTCCTTATCCTCATCCTCCTCTCTCTTCCAGAGCAGTGGCAGCAAGCACCTCACTGGCCTCTCTCGCATCATCTTTTTCCACTTCCTGTGTCTTGCTCCCTATGCCCCTTACGCCCACTCTTCTTTCCTCCCCCTATTTCTCACAGCTTCTCTCACTGTCCCTATCGCTCTCTCTCTTCGGGACGTGACTCCAAGCACAGACATTGGGGCCTCTGCCAGCATGCTGGGGCAGAATGGCTAAACAGTTTTTATACACAAACACACACACACACACTTGTATGTATGGGTACACACCCCACAAGCCTGTAAGTGATACTGACATCTAGAAAATTAAGTGGATGTTCTAGTTACTATAGTGTTCTAACACATTATATGATTACTGATTATGCATTTGTTCTAGTTAACAGTACAGTTTCCCAAAAACATATTTTTGCTGCATTTATTTAGCACTTGGTGGAAAAAAAGAGATTTCACTCACAGCCATCCCCAACGAGCTGTACATCTCACTTCTCAATTCAGTTCTCCTGCCTCCCCTCTAGCATGTCACACTTAAAATTTTTTCGTTATTACACTTTTATTTCCCACCCTCCTTGTCTTTCTCTTAATCTTTTTTTTTTTTTTTTACATCACAGAGGAGAGAGGAAGAGAGTGCAAAATCCTTCCCAATAACAGAATTTTGCTATGCTCAACTAAAATGTCTTAGTTGTGTGGTAATTCTTCCAGAGTTGGACAAATCAACTGTGGGACATGTGATCCTGGGAACAGAAGTGTGTCAGAAAGAAATAAATAAAGAAATAAAGAAATAAATAAAGAAATAAAGAAATAAATAAATAAAGAAAGAAAGAAAGAAAGAAAGAAAGAAAGAAAGAAAGAAAGAAAGAAAGAAAGAAAGAAAGAAAGAAAGAATTAGTGAGTACAAGCTGTGGCCTGCACAGGAAGCGAGAGAGGCTGGTGCGGTGCAGGAGAGGGCACAGACAAGCCACACATTAGTCAGAAAGTTCGTATAATCTGAGCAGCGGCATGGGCACACACACACACACACACACACACACACACACACACACACACACACACACACACACACACACACACACACACACACGCACGATGCTATCAGCGGCAGGTTTGAATCTATAGCCGAACGCATAGAGGTATGAGCTCTTACAGTGTTTACACCTCAACTAAACACTGGCCAGTTAGACTTACTAATGGGAGCACTAATCTCCTTCACTGTGACATACACTTATTCCTCCTTACAAACATTTTCACACACACACACACACACACACACACACACACACACAGTATGTATATATATATATATATATATATATATATATATATATATATATATATATATATATATAAGAAGATTCTCTTCTACACTCATCCCTCATCTCAAATGCATATGCACATGCACCGCATATGTACTGTACAGCTTGTGAAAATTCTCACACAAAAATATACAATATGTCAGATAGCATGCTGTGGATAGTGTACAAATTATCACATATTTCACTGGGAAAGGGTGACATTAATAGCAACATAGCCTCAAACAAAATCAGGTTGAGAGGTTATCACACTTGATTTATGCTATAGGCTACTGTCTAGTGAATATTTAGAGCAACTCCTTAATCACACTATCCAGTCTTCCAGTACATTGTCTATCACTTGTTTTAAGAGGCTTTAGACATACAAATGTGTTTTGCTCAAACTGTGTTCAAGGTCATATTGTTACTAGGTCTGACAGGTTCCGGTTTCCAACCTGAATACATTTCAAAAACCACACAAAAGAACTGAAAGTAGCTTCAGAATTTTTAGGGCATTGGAAAGGGGAGACATTTTTCTTTTTTTTTCTTACCCTTCACATGAAAGACAAGTATTTCACACATATTACCGATGTGCAGACATTATCCACTCCATAAATCCCCTTTCTCTAACCTCATCGTCACAATATATCTTACAGCAACACTGTTTCTGTACACTTTAGAATACATCTTACAGTAAAAATGTTTCTGCACATTTTAGACAAACATTTTAGTCTGTACTCTGCCTTTGTTTGTAGAAATGTTTGCCAAAAGTTTGTTATAAATTAGAACACCAGACCACTCATAAATTGCTCTGTCATTTGCTGTTTCTCCAAGCTTGGGGCAGTGTGTTACCTGCCCCACCTTGGCCTTTTTAGTTTTTGTTGCAGTACTCTGTTTAGCCTATTAGTAAATTAACTGTATGGGAGCTTCTGTAAGTAGGGAAGCTAGCTATAATTTTTCTCCCGTCTTGACTTACCCCCCAGTTGTCATCTAAATGTAGCTGTTTTATTGAATCTTATGTCCATTCCCCACATTTTTCAGTTTAGTTGTATTGAGCCACTTTAAGTTGGATTTGTACATATAAGTGTGCAAATGACTAAGGAAGTAACACCCAGACTGCCATCTTCACACATCCATAGTCAGTTTCTGCAAATATACATTACTCAAACGGTTAAAAGAGATAGTGACACTGATAAGTCCATTCTTGCCCTGCATTTTTCGCAGAATTAATAGCGTCTGTTTAATGGTATCACACAGAGCATGGTCAGTGGCTGCTTCACTGGCCATGGGGGAGCAAAGTCTGGAAAGATCTCTGAACATGCAGCCAAACCTGTACATACCAGGCCTTCTTGAATCTTAAATGAGTGCCAGAATCAAAGATCGAGCATAGCCTCAAACCGATAGTGTCACACCTTTATGCACACTCAAAACTCACACACGGTATCAAGTTCTGTAGAGTATGTGTGTGTGTGTGAAAGAAAGCGTATGGATACAGTTCTCTTACCCTGCCAGGTCTTTGCTCAGCTGAGTCTGGGCTTGCTCCCACTGTGCTCTGCTGTTTCTCCTCCCTCATCTTCCATGCATATCACCATTCCCTCTCTGCAGCTCATCCAGCATCCCACATCACTAATCCATTACCTATGCGTGTGAGTCTATGTGTGTTTGTGTTAGCAAAAGAGACTAATTTGTATTCACCCTGGTTTTGTATTCACCCTGGTGTACCACATCATTAAATATACACATATATACACACACACACACACACACACACATATATATATATATATATATATATATATATATATATATATATATATATATATATATATATATATATATATATATATATATCATGATTGTAAAGGTGTGTATGTGTGAGATTGTGCCCTTGTTTTTGTTTTAACACCTCTGCTGCAAACACTGGGTGGTTCTACGTAAGTAAATACCCACAGTCAAGTGGCAGGAAGTAGAATGGTTATGTTTATATTCCTGCCCTTCTCACACCCACAACAACAGCATACTTATTCTCACTTAAATTGCTGGCACTGTGTAAATGAAGTAGACTGGTTTACTTCTAGTTCAGACCCATTTCCAATGGCTCTTAATTCTTTTGTTGCCATTCCCAAACTGCCACTCAGTAGTTCAGTGGGTTCTCCATTGTGATTGAACATAGCTAAAAAAAAACCTAAAAAAAAAACCCCACATGCATAATAATAAGGCTGCATACGAGAGGTGTTAGTCTACTTATGTATGCCAAACTGTGGGAGTGAATATAGTGCAGGTTCGAGCCGTAGACAGGCTTTACTGACAGCAGTTAGTTAGGAGCAGTTTGCATAAGGAAATAGTGACACATCAGCAAGTAGTTTATTTCAGTTTCCTTTATCCAAATAACTTTTGTTTTTCTCATACTAATAACTGATTGCCTGATCTCTAGTGACTGCTGCTCGTGGACACTTACTCTCTTTTTCTCTCTCTCTGTCTCTCTTTCTTTTCTTTTCGCTGCATTATTTTGGCTACACTGCTCTGTGCCAGATGTCCTGGCAAGACTGAACTGGCAGTGGAGGAGACTGCAGGAGTACGACGTATTCATCTAAAGTAATGGACAAAAACAAGAGGATCAACTTCATCTAGCTCAAGAACAGTACCTTCATTCAGACAGAAAAGGAAAAATATGGAAAAGGGGCAAAGGTGAATCTGACATTTGCATGCACTAAAAGTGTCAGAATATTAATTAGTCCAATAATTTATGGTCACAGATATTGGGACACCTGTTGTAAAAGGGTGTGATACATCTACAGTAAATATGAATACCTTTGATTGTCATAGTCCACTTTGATCTCATAGTGGCCTAAATTTAAATTCTGTGTGCTGGACTCTAAACATGTTCCTTTCATAAACCTATGGCTACACTCAGCATGATAAGTTTCAGATTCAACAAAAGGAAAGTGTATGAATTTAGAGTATGAAATCTAAAACTAAACCCCATAGGGCTGTTGTTAAGATTTTTCACATATCCTCGCTCTCCATGTCACTGAGCTGTAGCTATGCAGTATGTGCTGTGTTGGCAGAGTGTGTGTACCCTTTCGCTCTGCTTGGATGGAGTCATAGCCCCTTGCTGTGATTGTAATGGCCCAGTCAGCACAATGTGCACCGTTGCCCTTCTCCACTACCCCCTCTCCCTAGCATGTCACTGACGAGTCAGTTCTCAAGAATCCACATGCACGCACACACACTTTCACACTCCCAAAGTCACTGCCTCTGGCAAAACTATAAAAGCTTACTTATAGATTTTAAAACAATTCTGTCCCCTTTTTGTCTGTGTGATTCATGCACACATGATTCGCTTGGTAAAGTGTGGGTAAAGCGTGGCAGGAGAGCATCATGGGCATCCACTATCAATCCACACCCTTTGACATTAGCAAGCCCGTAGTGGGTAGTGGCACCACTTGCTGACCGACACCAGACACCTCTGACCCCTGGCATTTCATTTAAAATGACCCACTGGCACAATTCCTTGAGAAGCGAAAAGACAGACTAGGCAATGAGCACCGGCCCAACATCGAGCCTCTCTTATTCGTAATGAAAAGCAATTATGTTAAATATCTCACTGCCAATAACCACACAAGCTAATGAGCATGAAATTTAACTTTTCATTTGGTGTTATAATCATTTTAATCATTGTTACTTCAGAATCGTTTAGTCATATGTATTTTGCAAAGAAAACACAGGTTACAAAATGTACCCAGAGTAATAGTTTTTAATGGCATGTGAGATGTGAGCGGTTTGGAAACTAAAATATAATCTACAGAGTTAACATTTGTAATGAAAGAAATTATTGGTACGACAACAAGTGTTACTTTTTTGAGGTTTCAGAAAGACAAATGGACAGCTGCATTATGGATCATTTTCAAGTAACCAAGTTTCACAAAGGCAGCCCAGAGTGCATTACTAGATCATTTTATATGATTTCCTATTTATTTGAGAAAGCAATGATGATGAAATTTTTAATAGAGATATTCTTCATTATATGTTGGCACCACTGTAGACATCAGAGATGAAGACAACGAAAACATTTGTTCATGATTTAAAGGACACTATGCAGTAAATGGCTGTTTTTTTTAGGATTAGTCTAATATAAATTTAGGTTGGACATAAACCAGATCTAATAACATGTGTTCATGTCCACTTGGCAATTACCCTGAGCACAATTAAGTCATTTGCTGTACTGTGAAAGAAATTTACTGTCTTGACACTGATTTTTACATTTACATTCTGTAAATTACATTTTAATCATCATAAGTTCTCTAATAAACTATAACGAATATGTAATGAATAAACGTACCGCTAATCATTTTTTGAGTAAAGATCATTTCCCTATTCAAAAATGTGCAGCATCCTAAAAACCTGTTCTAATCTGCACGAATTGGCTTAAATTCTCGAAAGCTCTGTATCTTTGGCTGTAGCTCTGAAACAGACACAATCTTCAGGCTTTAAGTGCTGTCGTTTTGTAACATTAATTCTGGTGAAGCTCCTGGAATTTCTCCCCCAAGTCTGCCCCTGCTTGTTTTTATAAACTTTTTATGACTTCATTATAGCTCTTGACATTGGACTGAATTTTTTTCTCTTTTTTTTTAGCTGAATACTCTACACGTGGCAGGGTCCTGGATATGATTATGTTTCTGATGTTTTTTGAAATTTATTTTCACCATTCATCTTGGTGTGTGTGGGATTGTATTTAGCTCTTTGTGGGGACCAAATGTCCACATGATGACAGGAATACATGACAGTTTTGATAATGTGGTGATGGGATGGTTTCCATAAAGAACAGTGCTTTATTTGGTTTTATTTGTAAAATGACAAGGTGGAGCTTCTATTTTAAAAACTGTTAAAGACCTATGATGCTAATGTGAGGTTTAGAATAGTTTTTAGTTGTATCTTACATATGCCTTGTCAGGAGAATAATTGATTGTGTTAGTGCTTCTTGTTGAACTTTGTTGTAATTTATGAGATTTAGTTTTGAAAGAATGGGATTCCTTTAAAACTAAATCTCTCCGTTACAAATCAAACTACTGAATAAACTCTGAGCAGGAGAAGATTCCACTACTAACTCACTCACCGTTAACTAAGAAACACACACACACACAAACACACACACACACACACACACACACACACACACACACACACACACACACACATGCACACAGCCAATTTCTCTTTAGGTTTGTCTGTCTGTATTATATGATGTAATATTATATATTACATTTAGAAAATCAACATTGGTAGTAAATGAAGCAGAAAAAGCTTTGCATTTGGGAAACCATTATGGAACTCATTTTATTGCCAAAATGATTTAGAATACAGATGCAAATAAAAACTAAATTTTCACAATGGCTTTTAAAATAAATAAAAGCCTAATCAAAAATAATACCCCACAAATGAATTTTGTATTTTTACAAAAAAGAAATCTATAAAACATTTGACATGCAATAAATACATTCATTTCACTAAAAGCAATTTGTAAAAATTAAAACAATATTGACATGTAATGAAAAAAAAATACTGTTTGGTTTAAATTGTATTGCTTTTTTTTGGTTGTGAAGTCACATCAGTCTTGCAAGAAAGCTCTTGAAAGTTGTGTGTTACATTGTGTTGTATTTGAACTAAGTTCAGAACAAGAAGTGATGTTGACCCTTGAAATCAAAGCAGACATGCTGGTGTGTAAGTTGGCTGGAAAGTAATGGGAACATCCACAGTAAGTTTTTTTTCCCCCTTTTTCTCTCTATTACACTAACTGATTCAGGCCATTGTTACATGTCTGCTTTCTGCACTGGCTTGCTTTTCTTTCAGTCATGCTAATTCTTTCCTTTCTTTTTGTTATCTAGCAATGGCTTTGTGAACTGCTATTAAATGTGTGTGTGTATGTGTGTGTATGTGTGGCCACATATATAGGTGTGTGTGCAGAGTGTCCAGACGTCTCAGCAATGTTCTGGCTGCTCTGATTTCTGCTTCACCCCATCAGTAACACAGCCTGCATTTTAGTAATGGCTTTTTAAACTCAAAGTGACACTCCAAAAGGAGCTGGGCAGCCTAATTAAATCTGACCTAATCTGGAACACAGAGCAGTGACAGGGCTGTCTGCCATCCAGCTGTATGGTGCGTGTGTGTGTGCGTGTGTGTGTGTGTGTGTGTGTGTGTGTGTGTGTTTGTGTGTGTGGTCATGCATGACTATCAGCATTGCGATAAAATCAAGCACTCTGCTCTGCCATTCTCCTCGTGTTAAACTTTTCCTTTGTTTACATGTTTGAATTCCCCAGTTGGCCGAAATGAAGCTACACTCAAAACCTAAGAATTTAAGGAGCACTCTAGACAAGTCCGCATACGCGGCCCATTTTTATGTAGCTTTTTAATAGACTCTGTCTAATCTGCTAATCAGGACTCTCCTCTGTTCAGAGACGCAGAATGTTCAGCAGAGCAAGCAGACCAAACCAAACAAACTGAAGGATCCATTGACGGACTCTCTGTAAGCCTGTGGAGAACTCGTTTGTGTTGTGGGAAGATGAAGTAATAATTTGAGGCCAGGTAACATGATACTGACTCCCAGCGAACAAACATTAAAATGGAAATGCAAACCCAATTCACTATGCAGTCATTCAATGCTACGTCGCCAAAAAAAGAGCCTTCCTACACCACCTGAAAGAACTTAAAAAAAGAAATACTGAGAACCAAATTAAAGAGTCCCTTTAGGATGACAAGTTACCCAAAGTGAAACAGAAAAGCACATTAATCTTGTCTCTATATAATCTCCAGGATTGTGACATGTTCTCTCTTCTTAGGATCAGTTCCTAGAGCCATGTACAGAACAGAGTAGCTCACAACTACCTACGTTCTCCCTGTTAGCAATTTGTGTATTTTCCCTCACATGTCCTTTTATATCATCCTGGAATTTTTTCTAGTCACAAATCTCCCTCTTTTATCTGCAGCTATGACACATTTTTTATAGTAACCAAGTCTGAGATGATAGCATCATTCACTGTTTATTTAGCTGATCTAGGCCTACAGAGAATCTTAACACATGCCTTCATGTTTATCATGGAACTTGATAAGGGCGTGAAGAAAAAGAAACTGGTTTTTCGCATAAACATTTAGACAACTGTCTTCTGCAGCAAGAAGAGCAGCTGGACTCCACTTCATCAGAAGGTGTGGCAATGGGCTTGTAGTTAGAGCTCTGGGTCAGCCGGTGGGAGGGATTGCATAGTGATCTAAGGTGCTTCCAGAGAAGTGAAAGAAAGCCCTGAGTTGGTCTGGGAGAAACTGGGACGGTGTGGGTAGAGAAAGAGGGAGTGGAACAATCATGAGTCGATAATTTCTCCAGAAAGTTTGTCCTCCTCTTTATGAGTCAATGTGAAACAGCTGAGTACAATCAAATTTGTCAAGAATCATTCGCTTTTTATCACATGCTCTGTCTTGCTGATCTGCATGGCAAATGGACAAGTGCATAATGGCCATTTTCCAATCAGCCAATCTCTAAACTGACAGAAATGACACTGCATGCTGCCACAGGACTGAGTTTAAAAAAGTTCTCATTTAGTCAAGAATCAGCATCCATAACCATAGATGGATACTAGCACAAATAGTAACTACTGTTACATAGAACTGTATGAATAAGACATTTTTTTTTAAATCTCTGTGATATGGGCAAGATAAGATTATCTCAGCAGCAGTCATGCATTCATCGATAAATCTGATGCTTTAGCCCACAGGATCCAGCTCAAATTAAACCTTTAGTGGGACCAGAATAGCCATGTTTTAAACACCCACAGTAACATAGTAATACACTTTTGAATTGGATGTTTATACAACTTTTTTGCTGAGTAGATTCTGTCCATATAAACTTTAAGGCTGGCTTTAGTAGGCTTTGGTTTCTGCTCTGACTGACAGAGCTTCCTCAGACTGAGAGGAATATTTCCTTTGGACCAGTTTATGAAGTATGGTTAGTACAGTGTTTTGTTCCACATATTTCTCTTCATCTCCCAAGCTTTGCTTTTCTTCACTTGGCCCACTCTTTGGAGGAGATGAGTGACCAGAGAGTTAACAGTCCTTTGTAAACTGTCAAACAATGCCTCTGTCCAGAGTAAAAAAGGCATGAAGATGAAAAAGGAGCAAAAGGAAATGTAAAGCAGGCCAGATATTGCGTTCTTTTTCTGAATGGAAAGGAGTCATAGATTACTCTTTTATAATCAGGACAAAACTTTGGAATTCCTAATCTTTGCTAACCTCTCTCTCTCTCTCTCTCTCTCTCTTTCTCCTGCTCTCTATAGCATTAACGAACAAAACCACTCTATGCATCCTGCTCACAGCTACTACCAATATGAAAGTTCCTCTGCTCAAGTTTAATGTATTCCCTGAAGTGCACACATGCTAAGACTAATAATAATACACAAGTAAGCATGTCACCTGTCTCATGCTGCATATGCAAAATTCTGGTTTGTGCACATCTACAGTACAAAATTTGATTTTCTGAGTCTCTGGAATGGTTATTGGTTAAAAAATAACAATGATTTAAAAATATATATATATTTTTTTTTTTTTGACTGTCGTAAATGACAAGAAAGATAATCCACCAGATCTGTGAGGTGCTTAAAGAATGGCAGAGAAGGGGAGTGGGAGATTTATATACCCAGGACTAAAATCCACATTGTCTGTGTGAATTAATATGTCTGTGGTCACAGATTTCACTGTTATAATAGCATAATATTGTATTAATATTGGTCGTAGGCTGTTTACACTGTGTCCTTGTGTGTGTGCGTGTGTGTGTACGTGCGACGTGTGTGTGCCTGCATGGATCTCTGCTATCCACTTAAAATGTATTGGGAAATTACAACACACAAGGCCCAAACACACTGTGTTTTTTTTGTGCGTGTGTGTGTGGTTTAATAGTCAGTATATACAAAGTCTAAGTGGGAACCCAGTCCTGCTTTATTGCCAAGGTTTCAGCTGAAGCTCCTTCAGTCACACCCTGTACATGGGTCAGTCAACTTTAGAAACTATGCTTCTTCTTTACCAAGTCAACCCCAGTGTTTATCACTGCAGCGAATTATTGATAAACACAGCATTTTATATACAGCATAGCATTTCACACTAAGGATGGATATTGCTCTGGGGAATAGGGTGTGTTCAGAGTTGTGCTGCATACACAGGACTATTTACAGGTGCTCATGCAGAAATGTCGGTTAAAAACATACGAATTGAAGACAGTTAGGTAAACTACTTAGAAACAATGTTAACAATTATAGATTAAACAACATGAACACATTCTGATATTCTTGAAATAACCACCGTTTTGAAGAGGACATCTCTGCCTTAACAGGGGATTTCTGTTTGTGTGTGTGTGTGTGTGTGTGTGTGTGTGTGTGTGTGTGTGTGTGTGTAAGTAAGTGTGTGTGTGGGCACCTGCTTAGCTATTACCTAACTTTGTCTCCCATACTGCGATGGGTCAGGTCCTGAGTTAAGCACCAGTTTCACTTCTCTTTGGTTTAAGAGTCAATCGAACAAATGTGACCAAAAGAAACATCAACATAACGACATGCTACAGTAAAGTTTCTAGAAGGCAGTGTACTGAAATTACCTACAACACTGTAATATATTCAGTATACTCACTAAGGCTGGGAGGGTTATTAGTCCTATCACAGTGCATTTATGGCTTAAGTAAGTCTTCACATTTACCTTTTGAGGTTGTAAATGTCAATAGTGGTCAACAAACTCCCCTCTTAAAAAAAAAAAAAAAAAAAAAAAAGTGGACCTTCCCAGTATTATTCGAATATAAAAATAAGGTACAGGTGCATAAAAATAAAATATTGATATGTGACATATTAAGACATCATATGTCTTTAAAGACACAAAATTGGGTGTGCTGTCTATATTTTACAGGCAGGTGGTCGTTGGGCATGCGTTCGGGGTGATCCAGGCAGTGTGTACATCACAAGACTGCGTAGCAGCCATGAAATCTGGGATCAGGCTGACAGTCAGTGCGAACAGTCTGAGAGAATTGGGGATTTCACAGGGCTTATCCTGAGTGGAACAGCTGCAGTGAGAGTGCTGAGATTTATCCGTGCTATCAGTGCCCTATGTCTAATCTTCGTGGCTGTCACATTAACAGCTTCACATATTAACCTGAAAGGAACAACACCATGAGTGGGCCTATGCAGCTCTCTGTGACGTATACTCTGATTATGGATGTTTACTTTAAATGCTATTAGATTCATTATTTATCAAATAACATGGGTTGCTTGGATAGCGTTTATATACACTGGATCTAGAAAAAAATGCTTTTGTTTCGATAGCTATTTGTTTGGTTTTCAGTGTTGTCGAGGCTTGAAGGCTTTCTAATGGGTTCACTGTGTTCCCCTGAAGAATGTTTGGTCTGCATCGCTGCATTGTAAATATTACCCGATTTTAAAGGCAACACCCATGCTTAGTCTATCTCACTAGATGGACATAAATTTACCACCACGGATTACTGGCATGATTGGATTATGCACAATAATATGTCAGTGGTGCACTCAAATGGATTTGCTTTTTCTTCTTTAAACAACCAGTACGAAGGCACTTGTAAGGGGGTGGGGTAAATTATGCAAAAATAGTTAAAACTATATATGACACTCTGGATATTCTCTCTGCAGAACAGGACTATATCAATGCATAGATAAGTTTAAGTCACTTTGCCGAAGTGCGGAAGCAATTACTTCACATAGTTGCTCCCTTTTTTATAGGAATGCTGGGCCACTCAGAAAAGTAGGAAACTGATTTACAGGAGAGATCCAATATTCCAATGCTCTCCAATTGTCTTAAAATTCCAAAGATGCTACTTTCCCTTTTGCCCTAAATCCCTTTTCCGTCCAGGTCAGAAGCTCTTAAGATCGTTCATATGTGCTTTGTTATGCATGCTATATACACTAGTCACACTTATTACACAGGTTAAGGGTATAATTGCAACACTCTTTTGAAATTTTCTTTGGGTTTTACTTACATACAAAAACAAATAAATAAAAATCTCTTTTTTTGGTTTTCAATGGACTGGTTGGCTCGGAAGATGAATAAAAAAAGATTTCTTTCATATAAATACTGCACTGTTACGTGAGTGTGTCCTTGGTTGGAACAAATTATAAATAACACAGTTTTACTTTTTTTTTAAATGGCTATACTGCTAAATCTGTAGAGAAAGGCACTTAGGACAGACAGTGCACCTGTGTGCATTTTTCTGGCTAAAGGTCTCTTTCCTCCTGTGTCTGAGGTGCAGGTTCACTAAAAATGAGGTGAGAGTTAATATAATGTGGGCAGCATTCAGGCATTTGGTTATGTGTCATAGCTGAGCATCTGAGCTCTGCTGATGGAAGACAAAGTTGGTGGTCTCCTTTCTAGCTGGGGGAGTAGCGATCAATGGTGCGTGCCTCTGCAGGGAGATGTTGAGAGGCAGGTGGAACTGACAGGACATCCATCTTATCATGAGTGAGGCCTAGGTGCTCTGCAGTCAGTTTGGACAGTGGATAAAGGCTCTCTATGGCCTTGGCATCAGCCAGCAACTGCTGAGAGGCCTGTGCAAGAAGCTCTGAGGCCTTCTCCTGTTTCAGGCCAAGATGTTCTGCTGCATACTTACTAAGGGGAAAGATACCCTCAGAGAAGTCCATCTTCAGCTTGCCATCAGATATAAATCCCCCACCATTTCCTCCACTGCTGTGCATTTTCATGTGACTAATGAGGTTTCGCTGCTGGGCAAATTTGCCACCACACACCTGGCACTCGTATGGCTTTTCACCGGAGTGAATGCGCATATGCTCAGTGAGCCTGTACTGCCTTGTGAAACGCATGCCACAGGCATCACAGGCAAAAGGCTTCAAGCCCAGGTGACTACGCATGTGGCGAGTCATTGTGCCACGCTGGGTGAATTTTTTGCCACAGATGCTGCAGGGGTAAGGGCGGGTCAGCCAGTGGGTCTTCTCATGCTGTCTTAGGGTGGCTGGATCTTTGTAGGTTTTGTCACAGGAGGCACAGCGATATGGCCGAATCATTTCCCCAATGCCCACTGGATGTAGGTTCTGCCCTGATTTACTGTCTAAGTAGGAGCTGTGAAGGCTTCCGGTGCTGTTTAGGTTTGTGGGTCCATTGGTGATGGCGGGTTTGTCAGTGCCATTGCTGTTTGGGTTTTCTAGCTCTCCCACATGGTTGAGATCCTCTTCTGCATGGGTTTCTACATGAGCATTGAGTTGCTCAGAGCTGGGGAACCCTTTTCCACATGGGATGCATACATAAAGGTTATCTCCAAAACTTTCTGGCTCATAGGGCATATGATACCTTCCACGGGGACCAGGGGGTGATGGCCGGCCTTCGCTGCTGCCTGTTTCTTCACTGCCTGTCCCATTTTCATCTTCTCCATCACATGCTGGCCTGTCATAGCCTCCCTCACTCAGGTTCAACTTCTCCTCATTGTTTTTGTGGTGATTCATATGTTGGTGGTGTGTCTCTTTATCCTGCTCACCCATGCCCCCACTATCATCTTCCTCATCATCCTCATCTTCGTCCTCCACACTGTAGGTCATGGGCTCATTCTTGACCCAGCGGTAAATGTTGGATCCATCCCTGCTGCGATCTCCTGGTTCTTCAGAGGGCTCTGGGCTTGGTGGGCAGGGGTAAGCCTCCTGGCCCTGTGAACTTGAACGCTGAAAACGAGGGAGTTGGGGCAGTGGGTTGAGGAGGGGAAAAGACCGTGGAGTGAGAGAGCCAGTGTGGTGCGCAGCTTCCATTTTCCCGGGTCCATCAGAAGGGCTAAGCAGAGGGCTTGTGCGGTGACTCAGTTCCCCCTCTGGCTCCTCATTAGGGTGACTCAGATGAGGATGTGTAGAATGTTGCTGGGAGCTGGGGCTCTTCTTGGACAGGTCTAGGCCATATATGGGTGAGCAGTTCCTGTCAGCAGAAGGCAAACGTAGACCTGGCTGTGGAGGCAGGGTTGCTTGAGTATGAGGGTAGGGCTGTTGGCCCTGTGTAGGGATTGGTGCATAAATCTCTCCTACATGGGGGGCCAGGGAGTGTGGTGGTATATCTTCCAATGAAGGGCCTCGAGGTGTGCTCATCACCCCACCAGGAAAGCAGGGCTGTATTACTGGAGTGGACACTCGCAGCCTTCCCCCCAACATGCCACTTGGGCTCATTTTATTGTAAGGCAGAAACCCAGATGTGGGTCGTAAGTGGTATTTCCCATTTCTTTTTAGCTTTTTTTTGCACAAGGCTACCAAGTCCAACAGCTGCAAATAACTAGCAGCTGCTAGCACTGCACCTATGTTGGGCTCTGTGGGAGAGGTGGGGTCACCTTCAGCTAAACGTCCTGTGTATATATAGTCAAGGATGACTCTGAAAACACCTGGACTCACCATCTCATGGTCCAGGTTGATGAGGTTGTCGTGGACAACAAGGGATTTAAGGTAGAGGCTGCTGGCAGCCAGAATGTTCTTATGAGCACGAAATAGAGCATTTTGCACCACTATGATGACATCACACAAGAAGCCTTTGGTGCGTTGCGTGTTCAGTTGCAAGAGGAGGTGCCTAGCATGACTTGGGACTTCCATGGCATCCAGCATTGTCTTCAGTCCACCACCTGAAACAGTAAGAAAAGACATTCAGACCTTTCCTAAGAACCTCTATATGAACTCTTGTACACTGTTGGGTTTTTTAAAATGATGTCAAAGTCTAAAGTACAGCTGGAAAGCAGCACAGTAAACTGACACTTCAGTTCAGGATGTCATTCTCAGGCCAAATAGTCTTGTTTAATAAGTATTGATCAAAAAGATCACTTGAGGCCAATAACTTCAGAAGAGTACCTGAGGGAAGTTCTACATATATTACTGGTTGGCCAGTTATATATACTGAATGCACAGTCCAAATATGGTCCCTGTGGTTCACAGTCATGCTGTCTTTGCAGAAAGCGAATGTCAAAAATATTTTTAAGCCATGGTCCATAAAAGGTCTAAATTAATATTTATAATTGAGTAATGTTATAAATGAAAAGGGGCAACAGTGTTCAAACCTCACATTAAAACACTGCGGAAGGCATAGGTGAAAATGAAATTATTAATGAGTTTTCATATTGCTGTCTTTCTGATAAAGCATTCCAGAGGTGGTGTGTGAAGTTTTAAACAAAGTCTTACTGAAGGTTTTGCAAGTGTGACGAACAGCAGGTATAAACCAGTGGGACAAAAATGTGTCCAATAAAAGATAGGACACTCGTCTCTCTTTCAGCTCGGTCAAATAAGGAACTATAGGCACACTTGATTTAAATTGCTGGGACACAAAATGAATCTTTATCAACATTATATGTAAAATAGTAATTATTATCAGAGTTGATTGACAAAATTAATATCTCTGCTCTTAAACATACAAATCCCTATTGCATGCCATATTCATTTACCAGGATGTGTTGTTTAAACAAAACTACAGAGTGCGTGTACTTTATAGACAAGATTAAACAGTTTTCTGGGGTCCCCTAGGGCTTGACTTCAGTGATGGGAAACCAGCAGCTAAATAAATAAGGTCAGCCATAGTCATCCCGACATTAGTTCATCCTCTCTTTGTTTATATCTTTGCACGTTCGCGTCTCTAGAAAGGAATAAGGAAGTCTGTATTTATAAGTTTCATTTTATTTTTTCCTTTACTTCTGTACCGATCAGATAGATGACACTGTAAACTCTTCGTTAATGTTATATGTCAGTTATAATGTCAACTTATTCGGTATGTAATAGTGCATGCACGACGATCAGTGTGGTTTTATATGCAATGAAAGCAAGTTCTGTAGGTTATGTTTTTTTTTTGTTTGTTTTTTGTTTTGGTTTTTTATTCATTCTACCAATTCAGGATGATCAGTGTATCAAAATGGCAGTAGGGCAAAAAATGAATAATTGAAACGCACTGATCTCTCCCTCACACTTCTCTACACACGGAGTTGCACTCCGGACACACAGGCGGTGTGTGTCGCGCGACCTGCTTTAATGCGCGCGCGCAGCCTGATAAAGTGCGTCTACGCATGAACGTAGAGACACGCTCCTAAAGCTGATCTCACACTTATCCGCATTCTGGCGATGATATAGTTACTTTTGTGAGAAGACTATAAGTTAACGAGTGACCAGTCTGGCACAAATCAAGCAGCTTGCGAACATAAAAAAGTAAAACTGTCATTTACACAAAAATAACGGCCAAGAGTAGTCAAGCCACAGCACGAAAAGAAAATTAAGATAATATCAATCATAAGTCTTTAGCTCTACGGTACACCTGTAGCACTAAGTGCATATCCGCTTTTTTCTAAAAAAAAAAAATGCATTTTACGCATTTTTATTTCTAGCATGTAGGGATACTCCTAATAAATTATCTCAATATCAATATATACAAAAATATAAACAATTTTACAAAAAAAACTTTTTTTCAGTTTAAAAGTATATAGCACCTTTGTGAGCCTAGATCTTTATTTATACCAAATCCTTAATCCAGATTATTGTAGTGCGCCATTAGTGGCTGAGATGACATTGATATGTGCGCAATGATAGTGCGCATTTTCTGCATTTCTTCCCAGATCGGTCGTCGAGGAAAAGAAAGCCACTGCTTGGGGTTTGCCTCGGTAATATCCTTCAGTAATCCCCGAGCCTGGCGCATCATCTCATCTTTTGCAGGTGTAATATAACGCGAAAAGTGAAAGGGTTACATCTTTCTTATTTAACAACGACAGTGTTTGAAGAGGGAAAAAAGAAACATTGCGGGTTGTGTCATTGCTTACAAGTTGATTAAAAAAAATACACAAAAAAACAGCAATATCTAAAAGTTTGTGTTTGAAGTTTATGATAATATGAGCAATAAAATCAGAATCTAAGTAAATAGAATGTTGCATTTTTTTGTCGATTAGGGCATTAAAAGTTAAGGCTCAGAGCGTCGAGTCAAAAAGGGGAAGCGGTAGCATAAGTAAATCATGTTTCAAAAGCTTTGTTTGAACTCCACGCGTAAACACTTATATCCTCCTGTACACGGCCCCTGCGCTCTTTACAAACCATCAGTAGACGAATGGGTCTCTTCTGCAGTCGAAAATAAACCACCACCAACGGAATGTCAAATATATCACATACCGATCCTTACATTTACCTTGCAAGTCTTAAAACAAATGCTGATTATCTAAATACACATCATCTTAAACCTAACGATCACCTTTCAGGTCAACAATGTCTGCTTTAATGAATGAAGCCCGTTAAGTAAAACACTTCACCTATAAAAAAAAAAGTAAACAGGTGCAAACAAGAACGTTAGATATAAGAAGAGTCTTATTAATAATAATGATGATGATGATGATGATGATTATTATTATTATTATTATTATTATTATTATTATTATTATTATTATAAAGACACTGCATATAAGAAGCAATCAGTATTGAGTCAAGTAACAATTATTCCCAAATGACAATATCCCTATTCCCAATATATAGTCTTGGTGTGATGGACTAATTTGCTATATTTGGTATGATCCATGCTCTTGCTTAAGGCCGGCCCGTGGGTCCTATTTTGGACGGTTTGGTATTCATTAGGTCCTGTGTTTTGTCTGTGTTGTCACTTGGCTAGTTTTTGGGTTGAGGCAGGGGTCTCAATATGAGGGAATTAAAGTCTGTCTGTACCTACAGTACATCACTCTGACTTCCTTTCTCTCTCTCTCTCTCTCTCTCTCTCTCTCCCTCCCTCTCTCATTCCCTTTCTTACTCTCTCTGTCTGTCTGTCTCTGTCTCCTTCCGCCCTCGAACTGTCTATCAGCTCTTGACCACAAATCCATCTTCAATCTTCCAACTTCTTTCCTCACTACGATGGCTAAATACGTATTTACAGGTAGGTTTAATAATAGTTCTATGCGATATATAGTTATATTTATAATAGTTATAATAGTTATCATTTATAAAGTTCAGTCTCGGAACCCAGTATTGTATAACATGATTTAACGCCTCAGCTGGGAATAGAAAACTGTCATTGTAGATGATGTGCGCTTCAAGAATGTCTTCGAGCGTAAATGAGCCCTATAAAATTATTTACGCGTAATAACATAGCACAAATAAATTCATTAAAGAATAACACGTTTGGCGTAAAAAACGTTTTTGTATACTAGTGCCGAGGTGACCGAGATTCATTAATACACCTACAGAAAGAATCTAAAGTGATGTCAAATACATTATCATCTAAAGTAATGTCAAATACATTGACAAAATGCCTCGATCATATCATTTAAATGACCATTTAGGACTATGCGTGTGAATACTTATAAAATAATAAATAAATAAAGCTTTTACTTATTTCAGCAGCTTTTTAAGGTCAGGACCTTTTATAAATTAGATTTCTCCAGAGAAGCACCATGAAGTGAAGTGAAGGCGCTTTCAGTCAATGCAGAGACAAGATCTGACACAGTCCTTTTTATGCCCTGATGCGCGCACAATTGAGCTGCTCGGAGGAGAAAGTGCAAGCAGCGGCGCTCTCGCTATCTCTGTCCCTCGGCAACACACACACACACACACACACACACACACACACCAAGTTCATTCACAAATCCCGTTAACACCGCTACACTCGTTTTTATCACACCAGCTCAACTTTCAATCACATTTTGCAACTTTTTCCTCCAGGCAAAGAAAGTCACCTCAGTGTACCAGTCTAACTTAGAAGCTCAACGCCGAAACTATTTCTCTGCTCTTTCTCTAAAGCTCCTGAACACATCTCTTTATTTTGCACCACTGTAAGCAGCTGCATTTTGCAAACACTATTTGAAGTATTTCTTTAAAACATTCAAAATGTTCCCATTTTGTAGACATGCACACCAGGACAAAAACAAATCACATAGTTGAAGGATATGCTCTTTACATAGCACTTATATACTGCAATTCCTTATTTCAAATTCATGTTCCTGATTCCTTCACCTTCACTTCACTGCCTGTAAAGGTAATGAGCTCAAGTGACAGAGGTTGCGGTTGCATTTTTCACAGTGTTTTTGTCCCTATTTCACACATTGGCAGTAGTTGAGAAAATAATTCTGCACGTGCTTTGGTTTGTGAGAACAATACGCAGTCGCATCAGCATCCATGCCTGACCAATCTTAACCAATATCATCTCATTATAAAGTAAAACACCACGCACTTTCGTACTCATACTGCGACTTATCACTTGGCAAAGTGCTGAAATGAACCAAAGATCTCTACAAAAAGCTACATTCGGTGTTTGATCCGAATTAGATAGATTATTCAACTAATTACTGCTGAAGCATAATAACTAATCGATATAAAGTTATTACACTTTGGGGAATTCCATTTGTATCTGCTCATAACGTGGAAAGCGTAAAAAATGACCATGCCATCCAAGCAGAAACGATTTAACTTTATACCGTAGCATTCAAATAATAATGATAATAAATAAATAAACGAAAGCAGGGATTGATGGAATAAGGGTTATATAAGTGGGTTTATCGAAGTTGCAGGTTAGAAAAAAAAACCTTCGTAAAAAACATTTATAAAATATATACATAAACATATTATATATAAATGTATATATAAATGTATATATACACACACACATATATACATAAGGAGTTACCTGGATACCCGAGATCTTCTGCCATCCGCTCCGAGTCTCCGGTAATGATCATCTCAGCGCTCTAATGCATGCATTTCTGACGTCTCAACTCTGAACTGCCAGCCTCCAAAAACCATGCCAGTTTTCCGCACACGACTGCCAACACTTTTTTTAAGGTTATTAATTGCTTTGAATGTTGTTCGCCCTCCCTCTCTCTCTCTCTCTCTCTCTCTCTCTCTCTCTCTGTTGTCAGGATTGCTTGTTCACTCTCCACCTCTTTCCCTCCTCCTATAAAATATGTGCCCTCGCTACAGCATGACTTTTTTTCTTATTTGTAGTAATTTTCTTTATTTTTTTTTGCGTGTGAAAGAGTGTGTGAAATATATATATAAAAGCGAATGGCGAACGATCTAGCTGTGTGTGTGTGTGTGTGTGTGTGTGTGTGTGTGTGTGTGTGTGTGTGTGTGTGTGTGTGTGTGTGTGTGTGTGATGTCAGTCTACTATAAAACTCAAAAGGTAAAAGCAAGGGCAGGAACTAACAGTGACCCCAACTTGAACTTGACAAAAACTCCGTTTGCCTCGCCTTAAAGAGACAGGCGTTTTACAGTATATCACACCCTGCTCAGTTCTGTAGAAAAGCAGTCCTACAGAACAACCAGATATCATCATCATGTACAACTCTGGAGGGGAAAAAGGACAAAAAAACCCGAATGGTGCTTGTGTTGGCTGTGAATTGTGCCCTCATATGTCTCATAAACATCCTCGCTTTAAAAAGTTTTAATTAACTATAATTCATTGGGGAAATAAACTTTGTAGAATGATGACTGGGACATTACAGAGATTTAAGATAGGTTGTAATATTTATTTTCCATTGGTTTTATAGATTTTTTTAATTATAAAAAATAATTATGATAATATCTAATTCATTATTTGATTAAGACTAAACAATCCAGCTGTATTTGTTTTCTTTCCAAAAGTTTTTTTTTTTTTTTTTTATTATCCTGACTTGTTCAATGTTTGATTTTATTTAATTTTATTCGGTTGATTGTTTTTATTTTTCTGATCTTACCTTCTCAGTGATTCGCTTTTTATGAATGGATATTGTAGACATATTCTTACTTACTGTATGAATTTATGAGTAAATAAATGTAAAATGAATACATATAGAAATACATGTTAGGAACTATCGGCTAAACCACTGTAAAATATGCAAACAACTTTTTTTTTAATTTTTGCTAAATGAACTGCTTTAAATATATTCAACCTGACATTTTGGGGGGATTTTATTTATATTGAATTTACCTTTTTTAAGATGCACAGATGAGGTATATAGATGTATAACTATGAGTAACAGATTGTAAGATATTTAGTGAAGGATTAGTCTTTTCTAGTAAGGATCTACCACTAATCATTCAGGAAAATTTTAAAAGAAAGAAAGAAAGAAAGAAAGAAAGAAAGAAAGAAAGAAAGAAAGAAAGAAAGAGTTTGCTGTTTTTCTCTTGGCCTGAAACTTGGTCCACAGAGGTGTAAAAAAATCTTACATCTTACGTCTTTAACACGTACACCTTCGTACAGGAAACTGTCCTATCAGTAATCTACTTTACTGGGACAAATTTAAATATTTAAATTGTATACAAATAAATTATATCCTGCAGATTATTAGCTATTTGGTGCTATTTTGTAGCGTTTTTTTTAATATACTTAATTTTCTGTTTTTCTGTCTGTCGCCTTAATAATGATTAGAACAACAATAAAATGAATTATCAATAATATTATTATTAAGTCGCAATCAAATCTCCAGCCAAGTTCAGACGCAGCAGACGCGACTGGGTGTCCGGCGTCTCCATGGTAACGGCGCACTGGTCTCGCGCTCACTGAGCTCACCTAAACATGGCCGCCGCAGGTAGGCTACACTTGGGCTCCGTCCCAAACCGCTCACCACTGAACTGAACAGTATGTCCAAAAACAGCAAACTATTCGGACATGCTCTTTAGTATGCGGATTAGAACGCAGCCACAAGTGGTACTTTAGAATACACTCTCCCTGCCCCCCTTTTTTTTTTTGAAACCCACCTCGGAGTCATGTCTGATGGACCGCTCGGCTGAGTTTTCTCTCTGCAGGATTTCCTCATCCACAGATATCCAAAAAACAGTCCTCTGCTGATCGCTACCTTGAGTTATGGTGGACTCGTCTTCGCCTCTTCTTCTTCTTCTTCCTCTTCTCTCTCTCTCTCTCTCTCTCTCTCTCTCTCTCTCTCGCTCGCTCTCTTTTGACTCCGCACGTGCCGCGGTTTGTATCGGACGTTCCGGTTGGAGCTGCTCTCGGTGCTGACTGTAGCGACCTGCTGACCGCGCGCGCAGCGACACCTACCGGTTACCGTGTGCGCACGGCCTTCCACGTAGAGCGGCAGCGGGCAGCATGGCCAAACTCTGACATCTCATCATCTCATTCATGCAGTTATTCATGCACATGTTTATCTAACAGTGTATATATGTACATGAACATATATGTTCTTGTCTGGTCCTTCTAACCCGATCTGCATGAGGACTAGATGTAATGCGGCAGGTGCTCCTCGATCTCCTGATATACATAAAGAAGTTCAAGTCACCTTTAACCCTGTATACCAATTCAACGGATAAACAGTGTACTGTTTTTTTACTCTTTTATATACTCGGTTATATTAATAGGCTATTAAAATGTATAGATTAAATTACATTTCTATATTAATAGTGGCAGGATATATTATGAGTTACAGCTGGTTTGTTTTGAGCTGAGTTCAATTTGTAGTTAGCAAACAAGAACTTTTTCTGTAATTAATAACAATAATAATAATAATAATAATAATAATAAATATTATGATCAAATCTTATATATTAAAGATAATACAAACATTAAGATTTGCAGCATCATATTTGTTCACTTCAGGTTAGAGAGTTTTCTTTTGCGGATCCTTTTTGTAATTTATTTTATTTAATTCTTTACCCTTTCAGAAAGAGTTCTAAGAAGAACCCTGGTATCTGTACATTTCCAATAACCCTTTAAAGAACTATTGAAAAACTTTTTTTCTTTTGTCTGAGTGTACTTGGCTTTGTAGTTATTGAGGTTTGGATTCAGCCCAATTTAAGTGATTAGGCAATTAGGTTTATAAAAACTGTGACAACCTCAATAGTGGCGGATCCTTACCACAGGAACGTCATTTTAAAAAGTGCAGACTCCTGGCAATACTTCATCTACCTCTGAGAGATTTCCGACCTCTTTTGAGAACGATGATAACGTGATATGGTCACCAAAAAAGGTACTTTTGTAATGATTCATTGCTTTATCATTTGAACTAAGCTTACCCATATACTTAAAATTGAATGTCTTTTTTAAATAGATAAAAATTGTCATTTAGGGATTGTGAATGTGCACTGTGGAGACCCAAGCACTCTAACTTCCTGTGTCTGTGACATATCATTAGTCAATTCTAGCATTGTTATTAATTATACAATAACTTCAGACACTTCAGCAATTTCACACAGTTGTTGGCATCCAATAGAGTTCTGATATATTTGTATTGTCATATTCATTCACCTGGTTTTAGCAATATATAGGTTGATCGAGGGATACACTCACCTGACAGTAGTCTGTATGTCACTGTCTGTCCCTGACCTATGAATCACTTTAGCAGATGACTGATGTCCGTTCCAGGGCTTTTCCCTTGAATTACCCAAGATCAAGATGCTGCTCTTTCACTAGAGTGGTCAAAGTCACAGGAGTCCAGCTTAAAAGAAGCAGAGGTATTGTTTCTCACTTCCAGTTTCTCTTGATGAACTGTTGATAACCTCAGTGACATAGATAGGCAAAGCTAGACAAAGGACAGATGTGAGCCCCTTCAGCACCTGGCCGGTTTTCAGTTCACTTTTATCACCAAAGTGTGGAATATAATTCATAAGACATTAGTATCGATGGCAGAAACAGTGGTTAAAGATAGAACACAATAGCTAAGGAGAAAGCTGTAAGGTGCAGTATGATATTATACTGCTTGACCTTCTTGACATGGAGTCTAAAAATGAATGTGGGACATCATGGAGGTGTTTCCATATAGCAATCTTTAGAACAGTCTTCAGAACTGTAATTAGAAGAAATGAGTAAGAAATTGTATTGCATGCAGTCCTTAACTATGTTAACCACAATGATGGAAGGAAAACAAATGAAAACATCAATTTATTCATGGTTTATGTATATCAACATATTCATGGTGAGTCCAGAGCCTATCCTGCAAACACGGGGCATACAAACCAACACCATACAGTGTATACCACACAGTGTAAATATAAATGCTCAGTGTCATAAAATAGCAGCACAATTCTCAGATGCACTGTTCTTTATTATATGCTCTTTATCGAGGCCTCTGGCAGACTTAAATCCAACTTGTCAAAACACTATTTAAAGAAATCTCAGTTAAGACCGGTGTTGAGCGATGAACTCTAATTCAACTGTCAGCTCTTGCACACCTCCAGATCAATGCCGTAAGCAGTAATTTAATTTTAATAAACACAGAATATGCTGTGCACCTTCCTTATGGCATGGTGTTAAAAAAACCCAGGTAGATACAGAGCCACAATTATTACAATAGCCAGTTACTATATATATATATATATATATATATATATATATATATATATATATATATATATATATATATATAAATACCATGTGAGGAATCGTGATGTAAAAATCCCAAGTGGTTTAAAGTGGATTTTTGCAGAGGGCATTTTTTTTTCTCATTTCCTTGTTTTTTTGTTTGCAGTAACTAAGAATTTTTGCTGTTTCCTGAAATGAATTTTCTGCAATCTTTATTTGTATTCATTAATATTAAAGTCAGATCACACACCCCTTTGCAGCTTCATGGTTTGATTCTGACCTCAGGTGTCTGTCTGGGTGGAGTTATGAAGCATGTTCTCTCGGTGTGGGTTTTTTTCTGGCTTCTCCAGTTTTTTTTACCTCTGAAAAAAGTGTTAATCTACATTGTGCTAGATTTGAATGAGTGTGTGTCCGTCCTGACTCAGGGTGTATTCCTGCCTCACACTCAGTGTTCCTCGGAAAGGTTTTGAAACCCAGTGACCCGTGATACCTGATCAGGATGAAGCCATTACTGAAGATAAAAGAACAAATTAAGATAATGCATAAAATTATGTTTTTCATTTTGGAAAGTTATAAGTGGGTAGGGTAGTGAAAGGATTTAAGCACTGCAACGTCAGCTGCAGGGAAACTGCCAGACATAGCAATAGAAATAGATATTTCTGTTTTCTACTGTTTGTCCCTGAGCTCCACAGGGTCCACAGCATTGCATTTCAATGCACACTGGCAATGACTAATATCATTCCAATTAAGTTATTCTTACTCCGTACAGGCCTGGCAGGTGGCCTAAAATTGAAGCAGAAAGTTTGGGTGCAGGGATGAAGAGGGTAATGTTTAACCAGAGCATCCCTACCATGGCAGAATGTTGAGCCCTCTCTCTATTTGTGGTCTGCTCACATGGACGAACATTGACCAATTTCTGCCAGACACACTCTGTTTAAATGAGTATTACACCAAGATTAGTGCAGTAGGACTGTACAAATGCACCCAGGCTTAATTTACTCTACTCTATGTGCTGAGACAGCTTAAATGCATAGGAATGCACCATGCACTCATCTTCTTAGTCTTTAGTGAGAGGCTAACGTGACTCCATCCTTCAAGTGGGTGCTGCTTAGTGGAGATAAAAGTTTATTGGAAGGACTTTGGGTGATTGATATAGATGATATAAGAGCAGGCTTTAATTGGGCTTATTGGGATTGGCAAAAGGGCATGGGCACTGCTCGCTAGACAACTGTGTCTCTGTGGAACTCAGTGGCCCACTGGTGTGACTGTTTAAAATACCTATACAGGCATGTGTCTATCGTTACCAGATGTCACTTTGAAATGTGGCCTTTTTTGTGTCAGAGTGTTTAAGAGTGTGTCGTGTACAATGGCCCCATGCCTCCTGTGTGTGTGTCCTATGTTCTTGGCTGGTTCCCTTCTTTCCCAATGCCAGGTGCTACAGCAGTGGAAATAGTGGTTATGGGCTGTGTGTGCAGCCGGCCTGCCAGATGATAATCTGCAGGGCACATGGCTGTACTCTGAGCAATATTGGCTGTCTCCTTTATCCTCATTAGCCCAACACAGGCCAGCCATACGATCCACCTAATACACGCATACGCACACCGCAAAAAAGGAAGATTGGACTTTGTTTTGTGTCCTACGCTCAACCCTTGTTGAACCTCCTCCTTTTCTCTCCTCTCCACTATGTAAATCTCTTTTCTGGCTTAATTCTCACTGAAAACCATATGGTGTGTGACATCATGAGGCCAGGAAGTAGAGAGAGCAAGAGAGAGAGAGAGGGAAAGAAAGAGAGAGAAAGAGAGAGAGAGAGAGAGAGAGAGAGAGAGAGAGAGAGAGAGATTAAATGAGAGCAAGGGAAGGAGAACGATTTCACCACCAGGTCTCTGTGCAGTTATGTCAGCAGAGAGGCATGCTAGGAGGCCGCCTGGGGGGCAAGGGGAGCAGGTTGGAAGTGTTTCTGCTTTTCTAGATTTCACTCCCACCTGTATATTCAGGGTAAAGCAGGAAAAAAGTAGCAGGGATACTTGTGGCCTCAGTGAGAAAGGCTTTTCATTTTGGGGTTGTCTCTCTACTGGAATTGGTAATGTTTGCCCTCACTCATCATACACATGTATTCTTACTTTCATGCTATATCCTGTTGGCACTCTTCCTTTCTTGCTGGTGAATTTAAGTTTGGCATATGGAACACATGGATTTTATTGCCATATCATGGAATAAGTAAACATAACATCACTGAGAAACAATGTTTTGAGAGGTCTGAACACTACTGATGAAAGTCATTAGGCATAACTACTGATGAAAGCCTACACATACATCATGGGGACCTATAGTGTAGATTTGATCCTCCTCGAGCTTTTTATGAATGCAATGCATGCAGTATAGCATTGCGTGGAGACCTGGAAGAGAAGCAGAGTTGACATCTGGGATATACATTAAAAGACTTGCAATGTGAAAAACCGTTTGCACCGAGTTGCCTTAATGAGACAAAAGTGCACATTCTACATCTGTTTGTGTTGAACCATGAGATTTTCCATGTTTATACGCTATGATAGACAGAATCTAGGATTTCTCCTCCTACTCCTCAGTGGACTTCACGTCTGTTTCCGCTGCTCTCTTTTCGCCCCCACTCCCCACTCTGTCTTGCTCCATCTCAGCTCCATCCAACTGCTCCGCTCTGTTTATCTCTATCTCTCTCATCCTCTTAGTCTCTCTCACTGACGAGTCGCAATCTGCGCACCAGGCCTTTTTGTCTGACAACCTCCCTCCCCTCCTGCATTCGCTCGCTGGGTGAACTCTTCAGCTTTGTTGGGAGGTCCTGGTCTCCATACCACCACCACCACGATCCCCTTCCTGCCAGCTCTCTATCAGCACGTACACACACACACACACACACACACACACACACACACACACTACCCTTCTCCTCCTCCTCTGATTAATGGCAGAGCTGGGGAGTATGCCAGGCCAGTTTCTTGCTTAGTGAGGTGAAGGGAGAGAAAGGGAAGACAAGGCAAGGCGAGGCAGGGCTGCTGCAGCTGTGGTTTTGGAGTCTGTCTCTCGGCCCCTGCTCTGCCCCTTTTCTCTCTCCATCTCCTCTCTGGCCCCTCAAGGGACACACACTTTGGCCAGGCCCCAAGAACCAGGGAGTCAGGACCAGGGGTACAAAAAAGGGGAAACGAGAAAGCAAGACTGTGATGTATAGCGGGGGCGATTGCACGGGCAAATGAGGGTGAATTTAAGGGAAATGGCAGGATGTTCGAGTTTTTTGGCAGGAATTAACTATAGCTCAAAAAAGTTCATGGGACAACAGAAATGCCAGGAAAGATTTCAAAATACATAGATTATTCTTACATTGAAATGATATGTGGTGAGCTGATGAGAGTCGATGGGCTATTTATAGAGCATATTCTAATCCTTTAAGTTCAGAGGAAATTGCTTATGACATCAGAGAAACCCCTCAAGGAGTATTGTGTTCTTTTTTCAGGATATAAATGTTAGTGCTCTTAAATTTGCTTTAGAATAAAGCATAAGGAGGTGTTATACCATGTGGAATTCAGTATTCTGTGCAGTTCTGATGTACTCTCTCTCTTTTAATGTTTTATGAGCTGTAGGGCTGCGGTGTGCTGACCTCGTTCTCACCCCGGTGCCACCCAGCCAGTGCGGGACTCAGGCACGATTGGCCCCTGCCAAAACTCCACAGCGGCACATCTGCTATCCATAAACGCCAGCCACTCACTTCATCTCCCTCGCCCACCCCCTACCTCCTTCACTTCTCCTGTTGCTTAATTTTCTGTTTTGCCATCCGAGCAAGCCATGTACTGTTCTCCTGCCATCTTGCTGTTTTTTAAATTCTGCCCAAGCAAGTAACGGTTCTTCTTAGTCCTGTCCTTCCAACCCAATGATCCATCTCCCACTCTTTATCTTGCTCCAACGGAAAACTTTCTCACCCATTATATCCTAAACTGGAAGCCAGCTAAGTGTGGTGGCTGTGAATTAGGAGCCGCAGGACGATCCAGCTCCAAGCCAACACCATTAACCCATTCTGCTATTCCCATGGCCCATTACTATCACTGTCTGCATGAGATATCCTAATTATATCTCTCCAGGTTGGCTTTGTTGTGAGACAAAAATTACTTTCACTCAACACTCAGTAAACCGAACATTTCCTTCTGCAAAGGGCAGGGATGTTTTCGGGTGATCTGTACGGCTCTAGAGGAACGCTCCCCATCCACATTCCATTCATGTGTTGCTTAAAGTTAAGGACAATCTCCAGTGTGGGAGGATTAGATTTCCTCTCTAGATCATAAGCATTTGGCCAGGCGCACCACACCCATTAGCTTTAAAAAAGATGTGTTTAACACGTCCTCACTGAATACCCTGTGTGCACTATGGCTGAAAAAAAAGGAACAAAAAATAAATTGAGTGCCTTAACTTAAACCTTCCAGAGCTTCAAGTGCACCCCTAGGCAATAAAGAAGTATTACCCTTGTGCAATTGTTTTATCATTATTTTGACTTTTTCCACTGTAATCAAATTCATTGTACTATAAAAAAAAAAATCACACTGAACTTTTGCTCCCTTATATCCTGGATCATTTTGTCCTTTCCAAGCCCAAGCGTTCACCTTTTCTTTTCCCAGACATATTGGCATGAATCTATGGTGGGGTCCCAGCAGAACCCTGGGATGAATCATGTAGCAGCAAGCATGCAAGAGTACTGTCTTATGATAAATATTACAAATCATAAATTATTGTTTCTTAGAAAAATGGGGGATAAGAGCAGAGCGAGGGAGAGAAAATCTGCAGAGAAAACAAAAGCAGGGTCACAATGTGTGCAAGTGTGAATGGTGGTGTAAATGGGGCTTGAGGTCAAAGGACCACTGGGGAGTGGGAGTGGTGAGGATGCAAAAATATTGAGGATTGTAGAAACACAGACAGCGGCTTTGGAATGAAGCAATGTCCTTCAACCGGAAAGTCCAACAGAAGTTTGCTGAGATTTATATATACATACCATTCTGTCTAGTCTGATCTACAGGCAAGCATCAGAGGTCAAGTGAGTGAAAAGACAATCATTTTGTAAGTAAATTTATGATGGCATTACTTCATAGGTGTATGTAGATTTGTTTTTGTCAACTCAGAAATCTCGAGACGTTTTTCAATAAGAGTTCTACTCAAGATGCAGTCTTCCTTCATAATAAATCCTTTATGAATGAAAAGATTGTGGTGCATAAGAGTGGCCTTACACTTCCAGATTATTGTTGTGTGTCATGAAATGTCTGCAGCAAGCAGCTGATTAAATAAAATGGCGAACCAAAATTTCAGTAGTATCTATCAAACCTCAGAACGGAACAACTTAAACGTCAATCCATCAAAAGCTCTGACAGTCAAGTGCCTTCATTTTAATACAGTCATGCCATCTAGTGGTTATCAGAAGAAATATAAAATACAAAGTAGTCAAAGACATGTAAGAAGGTTAATTAATTCATTTATTTTGTTGGAACTGTCTACACTGTAAATGAAGCCAATAGTATGAAAGTCATGTCCACTGCATTTGCCAGTCCATAATCATCTCTTCACTTTCTACTCCATATCAATATCATGGAGATCTTCTGGCTCCTCATTCTTCACCCAGGGCACAGGATGAGGCACATAGGGGTCATATGTCCAGCGAGGATACACTCTTATACAGGCTCATCAGCACCGTGTCCTGAGAACGCAGCTGATTGTCAAACACGCATTTCATGTGACCGTGTGTACCTGCGTAAAATGAGGAACAGAGAAAAATAAACATGAGTTTTAAACTCTGACCGTAAACTTCGAGCCACATTCATGTGACTGAAACTAATGTTAAGTTCTACAATTATGAATTGTGCTCTTTTCTTCTCACCCAATGCTTCCTTGATGTGTCCTCTCCGGCCCCACTTCGTGCGCAACTCTACTGGCTTAAACCACAGAATATCATCTGCAAGGGAAAAAAAAAAAAATTGCTAAAGTGATACTGTTGGTAACACAAAACTGCCCCCTGCTGCTCATGAGTTATTCCTGAGCTGCTAAAAGCATTTCACACAAGCAATGACCCTCCTACTCACCCCTGTTGAAAAACATGTAGCGGACAACAGCAGAACGAGGGTTAATCTTGAAGGGGTGTCCGCTCAACACGATCCTCTTCAGCACCACACGCTGAGGGTCACAGCTCAGGAGGCTGCCCGTGGCCACCAGGTCATGCATTCCTAAAGCAGGAAGAATCACAGTGACTCATTATAAACACGTTTAACAGTGAAGCGTGACCCTGGAGCTGTGTCACTTACCATTTGCCCTCTGTTTGAAAAGCAAGACTCCGGCAGTTGGAAAGGTGATTGGAGCGTAAATGGACACAACCGTAGGAGCATCAGCGCGTAGAAACCGCTCCATCTTATGCTTGTCGCCTGAAAAAAATTTTGAGTGGACTCGTAAATGCTTATTATGTAATGTTTCAAGTTTCCTTGTACATGTAACTTTGAACCTTTATAATAAATGCATTTGAAATACAATTCAATTCCAAAAACAGTTGGGATGCTGTGTAAAATATGAATAAAAATAATAATTTGCGAATCTCAAAAACCTGTTTTATTCACAACAAATCAGAGAAAACATTTAATATTTAAACTAAAGACAAGCACCAAAGAAAAAGTAAGGTTTGTTTGTTCATTGAGCTTTAACACCATGTTAGCATTAGGGCTATGTACATGGCAGACACTGGGTCATCATCAAATCCATTACACTTAAATTACTATATACGACATTTCAGCTTTACATGAGACAAAAAACTTAAAACACATTCAGGTGATACATGATGAAAGATCCCTTGTAAACATGTTTCTATATCAAATCGTTTTCTTGCAGTATCATAGAAGTTACAGTCCAACAAGACGTGTTTAATAGTCAAGGGAACTTGACGTGAGAGACATAAAGGAGGAGCTTCACCCATCAGTAGAAACCCAAAAGTATGCCTTGAATGGCCAAGTTGGAACCAAGTGTAGACAACTTGGTAATGCCTTGATTTGAAACTATAAAAAAAAAAAAACACTTCTTTTAGTACTAGCGGCTTATTGCATACAATTTACTACTTTTCAATAAGTCCGATTCTTTCTGCCATTTGTTTGTGATGTATAGGTTAATTAAAAGGTCTGAGGTCAAGAAGTGGTATTTCACAGTCTATTTTTCAGTTCATGTGTTTTCCTGAAAGCCAGATCTGCTTTCTCATTGACAGTCAAACCAAAGTGACTCAGAAACAAAATATAATAACGTTTTCCTTCTTTAAAGGGTCTAGTTTAGTTAAAATTTCAGCAATTTTAGGGTGGTCCCTCTACATTTTTAAAGGCTTGAAGACAAAACTGCGAGTCAGAGGCAATTGAAAAGTTCTGTTCTTGACTCGTCTCAATATTTTCCAATGCAAGTAGTAAAATAATGCCTGAGCCTTAGCTGTGAAGAGCTTTGGCCTGGAATTTGGCCTATATTGTTAATCTCCCATCATTGCTGCTGATGATACACTGTTAATAGTCTTTGATCCATCTCTAAATGCAGTTTTGTGTGGTGAAAATAAACTTCTCCGCTCCAAGTATTTCTGTTGATATTCATCTGGATGAGTTTCTGTACGAAAAAATAAGGAAGTTTTAAAAAAGCAAACCGTTCTAAAATTTCAGGGATAGGGTAATGTTAAGCACTATGTAACATTCCCTCTTCTTTTAATAACAGTCCGTATGGTACGTCTGGACACTGAGAAGACCAGTTGCTGGAGTTTTGGGAAAATAATATTTGTGTCTAAATATAAATAAATTATGGTATAAATAAACTGGATGGTCCTTCTCCTCTTTAGTCTGGAGGAAGTGGCATCTATGGTTTCCAAAAAGGAATTTCACATTTTGATTTGTCTGCCCATAGACCAGTTTTCCACTTTGCCTCAGTCCATTTTAAATGGAGCTTTGGCTCAGAGAAGACGATGGGGTTTCTAGATCATGTACGCATATGGAAACCTGTGTACACAGACAATAAAGGTGTTTCTAAGCCCATTAAGCAATATCCCTTAAATAATCATGCCTGTATATATTGCAGTGCCACCTGAGAGCCATATGATCACAGGCATCCAATAATGATTTTCACCCTTGCTCCTTGCACATAGAGATATCTTTTAATTGTCTAGGTTAATTGTCTTTTAATTGTCTTAATTATAAGTCTTCATAATTTGATGTTGAACATTATTCTAAAATTGTTCCACAATTTGTACACAGTGTGAGATCGGTGAGCCTCTGCCCACCTTTACTTCTGAGAGACTCTGCTTCTTCAAAATACCCTTTTGATACCCAATCATGTGACCTGCTGCCAGTCAACCTAATTCATTGCAGTATGTCCCTCCAGCTCTTTGTTTTTAGTAACACTTACTATTCCAGCCTTTGTTGCCCTGTCCTCACTGCTTTGAAATGTGTTGCAGCCATCAAATTCAAAATCACCCATTTTTTTATTTATCCCGACCAGAAAAAATTAATTCCTGAAATTGAATCTAAGGACACATTACATGCAAAAAGTCATGCAACCTTTCCAAAGCTCACATACATAAACAGGTAAGTAACTGAAACACCATACCAATTGTGTGCTGAGAGAAGATGGGAGAAGCTCGGAAGCGTCTGAAGCCACACTGGAACACCAGCTCCTCTTTGGATGCAATTGGCTCGGTGAAACTGGGCTGCCGTCTTACCAGCACATGCATCACTGACATCTAGAAATGGATCCTTCTTATTATTTAAACTTTTTTAATATAGCAAAGCAAACACACATTATACTCAACTTTCTGTTCTTGAAAAACTGAACAAGGGGAACTCGAAGATGGATAAATTGCATCTAGTTTTAAACAGTACTGTTAACAACATTCAAGCATCGTTTAAGAAATTCTGACTAAATTGACCAATGAGGTCACTGTTCAAAGGCTTTTGATTCACTGGACTGATGAAAGAAAGATGGTTGCATGTACCTTTTGTTCATGTGGGAGAAGGGAGACCAGCACCAGGGGTTTGCCTGCCTGAAAGTTCTCAATCACTGAGACGGGCACGTCCTCAATGTGCAGCGTCACGTACCAGCCAACCTGCACAATCACATGGCGTCAGGACAAGAACATGCATCTTGTGTGGTGCATTGCTAGGACATTTATCTCACTCTCTCTTACCATGGCCCCTTCCTCCTGAGAGGCTGCCTCGGCCAGGACGCGGCGACGTGTGCGCTCAAAGTTCTGGAACTGGAAGATGCGTGAGTAGTTGAGAGGCAGGTTCTCCATGGGGTCCCACGGAGATGAGCGGAAACTCTTCAGACCTCTGTACCTCTGAAATCTGGGACACATCCCCAAACAAACAATACTGTGAGTCTGACCTTCGCTCTTCACTAAAGGATCTGTGTAGGTGTTCAATTTCAAAGTGTGTCAGAGGGAGGAAAGATTATACATATGCACAATGTTATGTAGAGGTAGAGCAGCTGGATGTGGAGGAGCCAGTGATTTCTCAAAACCGAATTAAAATGTTTGTGAATTGCTCATATGGAAATGTGGCCATAATAATTTATATAATAAAAAAAATGAAACATGTATAAGGAGCCTTTATGAAGAATCTGACTGCTGAACATGTAATTAACATAAGTTACTCAAAATTTATTAAGATTGACATGTCAAGTATAAATAGCACTGGATGCGCTCTTTCATCCAATTGTTTGCTCAGCCTTTTGATTTTTTCATGAAGTATTATAGAGTTGTGTCACTAAGTGTGGGGGAAAAAACATACATGAAATATACAGAAAATCAGCAATTCCCGAACTTTTCCATACATCTCTGCCATTTTTACTTTGGTTTGGCCTACAAAACATTAACACACCATTTTGCTGACAAATTTATAAACTAGGTCCATTACATAAAAATCTTATGTCACTCACCTTGTCCTAGCAGGAACGTCCAATGGTGTGTCTACTTCATCAGGAAACATTTCGTGTGATCGAGCTTCACGATATTGCCTTAGCCCGTCTTCCTCCTCGGCCTTATCAATGTCTTCGTCGTACTTCTCCTCGGCTCCAACGCGGCCTGCAGAGCTTATTTCCTCCTCCTCTTCATCCTCATTATCACTTCCAATGTCATGAACATCCTCACTAACCTTAATGAAGAAACAATAAGCAAGTAGGAGTGGATGATGATTAAAAATAAATAAATAAATAAATAAATGTATGTCATAATATTTGCATTCACACTAGATATTAAAATTAGTTTGGGCTGTCGGCAGAATTCCACACGCAGGACATTAAAGCAATATAGAAAACTATTTGCCTAATGAATATATTGTTTCAGGGTATTACAAAAAGGAACAGGAGACAAAGCAAGTTATGTTGTAATATTTCAGAAAAATGTATCAAATATGAATTCAGATAATGTCCACATTGCTACAGAATTGTTAGACAAACTAAAAACACACATATGCACATTTTATCTGCACCTGAAAGAACTAAAAATACAAAGATTTCACTGCCAATTGTAATTCTCCTTTAAAAATCTTTTAGGTTTTATAAAAGGTTTAAAAATGGTCCGGAATTCTATTTTTTCTTTGATATCCATCACCAAACATACACGCCTTTGTCAAGAGCGAGCATGTGGTCGCTGAGATGGGAAAGGGGCAAGACATACTGCTGGGGCGAATCCACACCCTGGAGGGGTCAGGCTGCAGAACAATCACAGGTGCACTAATAAAAATAATCTCTACGAATCATCTGTGGTACCACTTCCCTCCTTGTTAACATCTTGCATTGTGAAGCCCTCTTTGGTGCACAACCAGACATCAAACACATGCTAATTGGGATTAAACGAAAATAAAGTCTCCATACATGAGGAGCTTCCCCCTGCTCCTTTCAAGCCTAGCTGGTATAAATAAATGGCCGCCTGCTCTGCGAGCCCCAACAGGAAGCCCTGTCCAAAGTGGAGGAAGTCAGGAGGCTTCTCTGGGGACAGGCCTGCCGCTCCAAACATTATTGTTGCGCTTTGCAGCCTGGCACTAAGACTAAGAAGCAGACACTGAGAAAACAAACAATGCCTCGCCACCATGCAGTGCACAAAGAACCAGTCACGTATGCACTGTTCCGCCAGCGGCATGCCTGCCCTCCTGCCCGCTCTTAGCCAATCAGCCACGCCTTCAGCCTTTACGTGCACGTGATACACATTGTCAGCCTGCACAGTTAGTATGTGGTAGCTTGACCTACTTTGTTCTCATTTCTCAATGTCTGCCTTCACTGACAGCTTAGACAAAACCATATAAAGCAAACAATAATGACATATACTAATGGCTTTCCGGGCAGTAAAATATAACTAGGACTGAAACGATTCCACGTGTAACTCGAGTAGTTATTAATTTTTTTGTAATTATTTTACACACCACACACTAAACTCTGCAGCGCTCTGGACAGGTAAACACTGAAGACGCTGCAGAATGAAAAATGGAGGAACGGGGAGAAAACATCAAGGGGCGAAGAGAAGATTTAGGACAAGGGAGGCGATGGAAAGTTTCCGAAGTTTGGGATCATTTCAAAGTAAAACAAAACAAAACAACAAAAAAAAAAAACACTATACAGTGCGTTTACCTTTTTTAAGTAATTTGAAATAGATTTTTATTGTATTTTTATTTTTATATATTTTTATATATTAGTATTTGACGTAATATGGCAATTCAATGCATTAAATGGAGTTAGTATATTCTTTTACATATATTCTTGTATGTAGGGCTGCAACTAACGATTATTTTGATAACCAATTAATCAGACAACCGAGACTCCAAAGCATGCTTTAATGAAATACTTCAAGTGACATTTAGATTTATGTTTATATAAATCACTATATTAAAACTTTCCCCGGAAAAGGAGGAAAGGAATAGGCCTGTTTAACCAGGTGTGTCTAGTGTAGGTGTCTGGGTACCTGAGACTCATTTTCAGCATCATCTTCCATCATCTCATCGTCGTCTTCATCGTCGCAGCTGTCCAGATCATCCTCCTCCTCCTCATCTTCATTCTCTTCCTCATCATCCACAATCCATGTGGCCTGATAGTCAGAAGTGCCCTTTGGCACCTTCATAACTCTTCGGCTCTTCCTGGCTTCTACACATCCAGGAAAAAAACACTCAATCTCAGCTCACACAAGAGTTACAATTCCCAAAATCAGTCTCAAGTTCCAAAAGTAACTATAATGTTAAAGTTAATTCCGACAAAGAATACAAGACAAGTGAAAAATGAAAACATCTGAGCTCAGTCTCAACATTCATTATTCAAATACAAAACGCAGTATCCAAACAAGCTTTTAAAAATACACATGATGTATGTAGCAGAACATAAGCAGTTCTCAGTTCTCAACTCTGCATCATTTAAGTGTGCTTTAGCAAATGTAATGCTTCTCTGTGCTGCTCAGTTATGTAAAATAATTTACCAGTTACTCCCACGTCAATTAAGATGAACAATATCTCTGTTATATGAATGTGCATTACTCTTTAAAAAGTACTACTGCCTTTTAATGAATGAATTTCCCCAAAGCATTATAGTGCGAGGAGAACTAAATTATAGTGCGAGATCGTCAACTGAAAAATAAACTTGTACGGTAAAATACTTGTAATTTGTAAGAGTTACTAAAAACTACTTAAAATAAGGAGCCAACTATCCTTATGCCCGGTTCCTACTTACTTCCTATTTCCTAGCTAACAAGTGTCTGCAGCAAAAGGCAGGAAGACACAACTTTACACTAATGTTAGTACAATTTATATCTGGTGTAAATTATAGATTCCTGTATTTCGTTTACCTTCAGCCTCCAGAAGCTCAGATTCAGTAGGCCAAGTCTGTTCTCCATCCATAGGATCAATCTCAGCTTCTGTTTGCAGACCCTCTCTTTGAGAGGGGTCAGACTTCATTAACACACGCACCTCTTCTCCAGCTCCATTCCCATCTCCAGCACCCCTGTCCTGTGTGGCACACAATAGACACACAAATGAAATCAACATTTACTAACAAAATAACAAAAGCAACATCATTCAGCATGTTCTGCATTAGCAATTTTAGTATTTTAAGCTTGGGCACTTAAATTATTTACTAGAACTTTAGAATAAAAATCTAAATAAAATAAATACAATCTATGGCTTTTTTATTATTAAATACGTCTTAAGCATCTGGTCAGTTTAAGCAGTTTTGGCTTTTTGCTTTGCATATTTTGATTTGATTACGTCAAAGAACTACTGCTAAATATGCACCGTCTCGTCCCAGATTTTACTCACCATCATCTCCACATCTTGTCCTTTGGCTGGTTTTACAGGCCGTTGTGAACCTGTGACAATTGGCATTGGGTCTGTGGGTGCATCTATCTGACTGAGCTGAAAGTCCCCATGGCCTGCAATATGTACGAGCCTGTTCACCTGGAGGGGGCTGCCTCGGATATATCCTGATACCCGCAGAGTGCCTAGTCCTGTAGGTGGCATTATTGTGCCTTCTTGCATATTGCTGGGAATGTAAGAGGCACGTTCAACTAGCATGTGTGAGCGTCTTGAACGAAAGGCCAGTCGCCTCTGTTTCTGTGCCCCCAGGTGGCGGAGCAGCAGCACTGCATCCTGATCTGTGTCCATGGGGAAGAGACGTGCATCTGGGAAACGAGCCTCTACCAAGCGTGACAGTGCACGACGAGATCCAGTCTGCTTCTTCACTGCCAGGTCAGCAAATCCAGGACACACCAAAGCTGAGCAAAAGAGACAGAGGTAATGGATTAGAAAACGCAAAAAGTCATTAACATGGAAATAATTTGTATAGAGGTGCAGATAGAAGACACTTATCAGTTTATATATACAGTATTTTATTTATTTTTAATTTTTTTGCCTAATTCCAACTTTTTTCTTGCAATTCCGACTTTAATTCTCGCAATTCTGACTTTTTTTTTTCCAGTCAGGCAGTGTCACCCACTCTGTAGTGCCAGACAGATTTACACATTGAAAATGAAATGGGCTACAATCAGAAGAATTGCATGGTATCAAAATAAGCCTCTGATCCCTGGAAAGAATTCTGTCTAACAATCAGCTCTGGAGGAGACTGAAGAAGACAGATAAAGCAGAGGAGCCTCATTCATACACCAACAGCTTCAAAGTTCAGGCAGACAACATGGTCACTGGTGGCACCAGAAATGTTGGATGTCACAATTGCGAGAAATACAACTTTTTTTTTTTTTAATGTGGAGGAAACCTATTCACAAGCATTCCATCTCCTGCTTCATATCTTACCATGACTTGGTAATCCTTGCGCAAAAAGACAAGAAAGACAGTAATCTCCATAACTGTCCCAACCCTCTGTGGACTCAAGCACAAACACTAAACTGTCTGCCACTTTGGCCACGTCTAAGAGCGAGTGTAGGTCAGCTGAAAACAAAAAGGACACCAATCACAAATAAAATACATAAATACACAAAATACATACAATAAAATACACAAAATACAAATAAATACATTTTAAAAATAATACAAATTTCCTGCCACTTCCAATTTTTTTTTTTTACATAGCCAAAGCCCAGATTTTTTAAATCTTTAAAGCTCCTAAAAAAATCAGCATGGTAATTCTACTATAACTCTAATATCATTGCTCACAATTACAATTGTAATACTGTAAAAACCAGAACACTATAAATACACCATTAAATAGAAAAATAAGAGAACTGGAACAGGGCTATGTTTACTACTGTGTAACAACATGTATTCTGTCTGTATACATTTGGGAATAGATAGGAAAGTTTTTGGGAATGTTGTCCCATATGTGTCTGATACAGGATTCTAGCTGCTCAACAGGCCTGTGTGTCCTTTGTTGTATTTTACTAGACTGAAGGCAGGTCAGTTTAGCACCAGGACTCCTCTACTATAAAGTCATGCTATTGTAATAGGTGCAATATGCAGTTAGCACTGTCTTGCTAAATATTTGCATGGTCTTCCTTGAAAAAGACATTTTCTGGATGGAAGCATTTGTTGCTCTACACCCCTTCAACATTGATGGAGCCGTTCTAAATGTGCAAGCTGCCCATCCCACAGGCTCTAACGCACTCCTATTCCATTAGAGATTAGTTGTTTGCAAAATGTTTATCCAACTGTTTTATTTTAATAACACTTACTTTTGCCAGATTTTTGTTGCCCTTTTTTGAGATGTGTTACAGCCATTGTATTCAGAATAACCCTTACCCTAACCCAAAGCCTTCTCTGCTGGCCTAAACACTATCAGAAAAACTGAACTACAATTTACAACCTTAATTCTAATATTTGTTCCATGGAATTGTATTAATTTCTTCCCAACAGTTTATTCAGAATAGCGTCAGCATTTATCCATCCTCCGATTGGTTGGTCAGAGGGAAACTGATAAAGTTTGACTGGCAAAACAGGTGTGTACCACTCAGCACAAATTATTACATCTGAGTTTGACTTTTTTATGCCTACGGGGAAGAGAAATTGATTTGGTCCAGGACATACTTAAAAATCCATTTTGAAGAAAAGCTAGACATCGTGAGGAGTGGTGGGTCAACCCAGAAGCTAACTAGCTTGTCTAAGCCTGGGAAAGGGTTTGTTCACCACTTCCAGACCAGTGAATACGAGAGGTACAACTGGCTTACAGCCTCTGAGGAGCTAAGGGGCACATTAGAAGTCTGCATTTATGGTGAGTAGGTTGGGTAAGTCGGGTAAATCCCCACTAAAGGCCCAGGTACCAAATGCATGGCCTGCCACTGTGTTTGTAATTTTATTTATATATATATATATATATATATATATATATATATATATACATATATATATATATATATATATATATATATATATATATATATATATATATATATATATATATATATATATATATATATATATATATATATATACACACACACACACACACACACACACACACACACACACACACACACTGTTTAAGGTAAGTTGACTTGTATGTAAAACTGAAACCATTAAATTCCTGATCCAATGCTTTAAAAATTAAATAAATCAGACTAACTTCAACCAAAGATTTGATTATTATGTAACCTATAATATAAAATTGGTTGTTTTTGCCTACAGAGCTTTTGCTTAACCAGGGTGCAGGTGTGTATCAATTTCCTCAGCATCTATCCTAGAAAATGTCCAAGTTGTAGAAAGTAAAAGAAAAGGTAAATCAACTTAAAAAAAGGTTTTGCACCCCTATGTGTAGCAAATCATCCTGCACAAGACATTTCAACTGACTACACAGTAAATACATTTGAATGATGACTTTTTCAAATATTCTGCAAAAGGTTGTGTGGTAGAGCTACCTGTATCAGGTCTGTAGAAAGTGAATCTCTGTTTAAAACGTGGCAGGACAAGGCCAAAGCTGTCCCGTTCCACAGTGACTCCTTGGTGTTCATGTAGCACTCCTCCAATTCCTTCTGCTTTCAAAAGCTTGGCCACTGCAGTGGTGTCCACCTGTGAATGCAGTCCAATCACAGCCACCAGGTGAGGTGGCCCATCTCTGCTGCCCAGGCGGCGCTTCTCCGACAGCACCTGACAACAAAAATAGAGTAAAGTTCACTTGATAATTCTCTTAATTTCTAAAACAATTTGAAATGTTGTGGGTGAAGCAGGATTTATATTAATTTCTTACTGAGTCCTTCTTGTTGCGACGAAGCTGATTGGCTTTGTGTCGCCTGTCAATCTTACTCAGCTCTCGCCGTTGTTTTTTGGTGAGTGTCACCACAGCAACTCTACCTAATGGACAAAACGATGAATTTCAGATCTGTTATGAGTTACTGTCATCCTGATTTACTGAAATTATGGTGGCAGAAATAACAATGTCTTCGGAAAGATAAAAGATCGTGTAAAGAAATGTTCGAACCGCGATATTTTCAATCACATTGTCAAATCACTCAACCCTAATATGCATTCGTTGCCTGCACACAGTTATCTAGCTCTTATCCTAATTGATAACCAAAGATGTGTGTATACTGTATAACGTTTTGTTATTTTTTTTTATATATAATTTTTTATTTAGTACTGTCACTCAGGGGAATATGATCAAGGGCCATTCCTGGGTCGGAGAAGTGAGTGAACTATGAACACGTGTTCAGGCTCTACAGCCATGTCGGGCACGGATAATGGCGGAAAGACACACTAGTAAAGATATTTTAAAAAATGACAAGGCTTACCCTTGTTTTCACGCCCGATCTCTCCCTTCGTTCGATGCTTTCCATGCTTGTGCTGCTTATTTTTCTGCTTGTAAACGCCAGGGCGATGAGCCTCTTGCTGCTCTTTACCAGCAGCCATTTTCCCTCATGCCGCAAATGTAAACTTTAAATTACGTCATATTCCTGCGACGACTAAACAGCGTGAAGTGGAGAAGCCTGACATCTACTGATCAGTACATTTCTTTATTGATTAAAGAGTCATAGTTTCTATTTATTTATTTGTAAAATGTTATGAAATCATACATGAGAGGAACCATGGCAAATTTAATTTTAATATAATGTTTATAATTGATTTTTAACACATGGCCCTTTATAGTAGAAAGTTTGACCACCTCTGGTATACATAAATGAAGTGGCCTTCTATTTGACCAGTAACTATTATTATTAGTAGTAGTAGTATTTTTTTTTAATCAATATCACAATATTCATGAAATGAGCATGTTAAGGTAAAAAAATGCAAAATAAACATACAAGCAAAAACAAATACAAATAAATAACATCATTAATTTGCACTTGTGTATTTTTCCTTAGCTGGAAAGGTGATTGGACAAACAGATTCGAAAGCTGCACATTTGAAGTAGATGGCAACAGTAATCATTCTCTGTTTGGGGTTTTGCACAGGAAATGCCAGCAGACAGAGATATGCCACAAGGAAGTGAACAGGATACAGGCATTATGTTGGTGGTAGCTCAATGGTTGAGACATTGGACATTGGATAAGAAGGTCACAAGTTAAAATCCCACCACCACCAAGCTGCCACTGCTGGGCCCTTGAGCAAGACCCTTAACCCTCAGTTGTAAGTTTTTCTGGATAAGAGCATATGCCATAAATGTATGTTTTTAGTAAATATCAGCAGTTTCTTTCTCAGTAATTGTCTTGAGTGCTTCTCGTATCAGTCTCACCAGAGAATTATAAAAATAGCATAAATGTCTTGAATGTGCTGTGTATAATAAGTATAATATATATATATATATATATATATATATATATATATATATATATATATATATATATATATATATATATATATATACACACATTTTGGTGGCTCAATAATAAAAACATCCTTGTGTAACCGTAAATGTGGTTTGTTTTCTTGCAGCAGAATATGTTAACTTCTCTGGCAGATGTGGATAAGAATTATTTATAAGAATAACATGTATAGCACCTGCATATTTAGTAAAGACTGTAATTTTATTCATGTATGTCAACCTTTTGAATAGGAGACATTTGTCTGGCTAGTAATAGTTAAATGAGGTCAGACTTGCATTCATAAATGGCTTTATGGGCCCTGTTATATTACACCACTGTGGCTCTTGAATGAAAACAAAAGGATTGAATGTGGTCCTTAAAACGCCATTCAGAAAACGCAGTGTGTGGAGCTGCAGTGCCTGCTGTTCGCCTGGATACAGAGAGCAGAAATCCTGCTTTCCCATTGGCTGTGACAGACGGCTGCTCGGGGACCAATCCCCAGCTTCTGCTCGGTGAAATGTCCATCAATTGGCTGTTGGTCTCAAACCCGATGACAGCGCGGTGATGCTGTTTACTTCTTACCTCTTGGTGATGTTATACCTCATAATGCAAAGCCACACTGTGCTATGACTTACCACCGAAAGGTTCGTTAGAAATTTTCCCTTATTTTCCATTGTAGATTTTTGTAGCTGACTTGTACTGATAAAACAATTTTTTATTTATACTTATCTTTCTATCAGCAAACAGACTGAAATACTAAATCCCCATTCTTCTCTCTTCTCATCCATTTCACTTAAACTGTGTGGAGTGTAAATCTGATTACACTCATAAAACGTGTTTCTTTCAGTCTTTTAATGTCATTTGTTAAAAGATTTGCATGCTTTTCTATCATGCACAGACTGGGGTCAGTAGTGGAGGAGGCAGTTTGAGTTTGAAGAACCTGTTTGGATTATAAAAAGAGCATTCACAATTATTCAAATGTCTGCTGTATTAAAAAAAAACATTTGAATACTAGTCAATGATTCAGATTTTCTTGTATTTGTTTTAGTTTTTTTATGTATTTGTATTTAAACTATTCAATAGGAAAAAATGAATGGATCATTTCTCCTCAGTAGAGTGTTAACACAGGTGGGTTACAGGTATATCGTTTGCATTGTGAGTGTGTTTCTGAGTGTGTTGTGAGTGAGTGAGTGTGTTGTCCCAGGGCTGAGTGGGTGTATCCCGCAGCGTTAGGGTGGGACCGGCCGGCCTTCCAGGAACAAGCAGGCGCAGAAGGAAGAAGAAAAAAAAGGAAGCAGCACAACATGCTCTCAGTGAGCGCGCCCCTGTGTGTGTATGTGTGTCTAGCGATTTCCAAACCGCACTGCCTTTAGCTTTTTCGGCCTGTTAGGGTGTGGCCGTTTTTTCGGCGATCTTTACTGCATGCTGGCGTTTTCAAACCCGCGCCTTCGCCTTGTCAGGGCCGATCAGAGCTTCATTTCGGTCGCCATCTTTACCACAGTTCGGAGAGGAGGCGAGCGGCAGGGCCACCGCGAGCCCGGGCTCTGGAGTTTCGCTAACCGGATTCTGTTTAATGCACTTTCCCGGCTCGGTGACGGGCAGCACGGTCTGGAAATCGACCCAGAGTTCAATCGGAAAGCTGTAGATGATCTGGCAGTGGGTTGAGAGTGAAAGTGCTGTCGTGCTCGATTGTTTACTTTGCGGACTATCTTCTCGAGTTGAAAGTGAACCAGTGGCTGCGCTAGTGGACTGAGCCTCCCAGCCTGGCTGTGTGTCGGAGGGTGAGTGGCGACGTGCTCGTGTCTTAGCGTACTAGCTAACTTCACTGAAGCGTTGCTAGTTGGGTGTTGTGCTAGTATTCCTAGAAAGTAGCTGTTGATAACAAAAACAAAAATGAGCTAGAATTGAATTTCTGAGTTTTCACAAGGTTTTAACGTAGACCCTTTTTAAACCTTTTGTGAAGTATTTTACTGAGCTAAGCATTGAAGCTATTCGCAGTGTGTTCACATAAAAACCCGAGCTTTCTTTTCTTTACATTTCAGTAACCTGTATATTATATACACTATAGGTTTTATAACGCATATATTACATACTCCTCTATGGTTTGTGGAGGGTAGACGTGTATTCTGCACCCTGTGCTACGTGTTAAATCGATGTTAGTCATATATAGGGGTTCCTCACGTTTTTTTAAGACACAGATTCACCCAGTAAAGATTTATTTCAACAATTTATTTAGACACATAGACCAAAATGTTATTTATTGCCCTCTCAGGGAGTTTTTCTATTTCTGAACTTGACAGACAGAACACATTAGGTCATTATTTATTGAGTTACATTAGGTTATTAGTTTTTTTTACATTGCATACATTGTTAGACTATTTGTTTTATGGTCTGCACACCAACACACACACACACACACACACACACACACACACGCACACACGCGTGACTTACAGCACTTTAACTATATAAAATCATAGGATATTTGGTCACAATATTGAGAACTACTGCCTTCAAGGACCTCCCCATACAGAGCATTGCTCTAATGTGTTTATTATTTACTTTTCTTTTTATATGCTTGTGATTTAAGTAGTGAATGAGGTGTGTTGAGAGGCGAACGACCAAAATCAGCAGCAAGGAACCAGCTTATTCGCTGTCTGTAACAGTTTCCTCCTCCTGCTTTTCTTGATGCAAAATGACCAGTGTACCAAGGTGTGGTTTTTCCACCTCGAGCTGCCTTTAAAAGGAGCCATTCACCATGTTCTCACACAGTCCTCTTATTATAATCTTCAACACTTCTCAGCTGCTGGGTGTTTCCATGCAGCAGGATGCACAAGCTTGCTTACACTTGCTTTCAAACACCCAGAGTAAAACTGTGGCCTTGCTGTTGGATTAAATAAGTGGTGTGAAATTGGTGGGATGAACTTGATGCACCTGGTGCCTCCAAAGATGTTTTCTTCCTTAAAAGAAACTAACAGAGCCATCACCCCCACCCCCTCCCCAAACAGGAAGCCTCTTCCATTTCACTGGAATCTAGATGTTAGATTAGAACCCGTTTTGGGTAAATAAGCCTTGCTTGGAGTTTTGCAACTTTTGTGTCATTTGTGGACTGAGATATGTAAAGGCACCAAAACTTTGTGTGTCTGGCGAGTGAGTGGATGTGATTCTCATCACACTGGTTGTAAAGGCAAAAGGGTACTGTAATAATCTGATAAGCATCTGCTTTAGTGGCCTTCCCAATTTGTTTATGGGTTTGTTTCGCAGACGCATGCAAACCGAGGGCGTGTCAAATAGACTGAATGGTGCATCTGTTGATGGGAGACACTGTCCTCATTCTCTCATCTTCCTGATCTCATTGGTGCCACTTAAAGCTAAGCCTGTGTCTTTCTCCTCAGCATCACGCTCCACACCAACATGCAGATTGTATTTGCCTTCTGATTTGTGCTAATGCCTTTACATGCTTGGAGATCATTTGTTTCCAAATTTAGCTCATCAATTCTGACTTGTTACTGTCAAATTATGCCAGTGTGTACTTGAGAACACTGCTTAACCAGAACAGATTTTTTTGTTTAATACACTTTACATTATTATTGTCTGGTAACAGATCCCATAGATTCTCCTGTAATTGTTATTTATAACAGATTAATGTCAAACCTCCTATGATTATTATATAAATAGTTACTAGTATGATATTTTGTCTGTGTCACAGTTTATTCATCATAGTTTCACTTCCATTGAAACCAACGTGCCGGAACAAAAAGCTGTTGCTATTAATTCTACAAGGGCAAATTCAATACATATGAAGATATATTTAATGTACTATTTTAGTGCTATTGACACTGCATGTGACTGATGCAGTCCAGCCAACACATTTAAAGTTGTAATTTGAGGAATGGTGTAAAAGCTTGTTTGACTCTAAAGTAATTTTTTTATATTTTATTGATTGAGTTTTACTTATTACAGGCACAAGCTTGGACTCGATTTCCTTTAAGGCTTTTTAATTGAAATGTCCTTCATTTAGTCTTTTAAGGTTTGCCTATAAATCAGACTTAAATCAATTTGCAAATGAAATGATCAACACAGGTGGAGCAGCTTGTTGTCATGTGACTCACAGGGTTACAGCCAGGCCATTAAAATACACTAATCATCTCTGGGTATGACCTCTGCTATTCTTAACGCCATGGACATGCCTTTAAAAGAATAGTGAAAGCAGCTTTCTTTTGTGATTGTGCTTTTTTTCAGTGGTGGCTTCCGCAGTGTAGTTCAAATGCTTCAGATGATTTGGAAGTTACACGCTCTTGAGGTGCTTATTAGGTGTCCAGGCTTTGTGAGGAGGAAGTAGCTGAAGCATGAGACAGAAACGCATGCACACGGAATTCTTGCTTTCCCGCTTTTGTTGTCCTGTCCTGCTGCATTCCATGTGAGTGTGTTACTTTATTCAGCTCCTTGGCTTTACAGCCGCAATCTCTTTTGTCATGAGTAGAATGCTGTAATGAGAAGCCATGCGACACATCGACGCGGCGAGGACTCGCAGTCTGTCAGTGGCGTTTTTCTAAGTGTCCTGTTTTGCTGTTGGTGCATTCGATTGTAGATCACCTTGTGTGTGGTAGAATCATGTCGGCGGTAGTAATGAGTGTGTTTGGTGGCAGAAATGATTAACAGTTAGTCTGTTGTGTATTATTGTGGGCAGCGGTATAGGTCAATGAGCCACGTGATTGGCTGTACAGTGTGATATTGCTGTGTGTGTGTGTTGGCATTAAGAGACTGGAGCTCAGTGCCAGGGTGTGAGGCAGCTGGTGAGTCGGTGGGAGGCAGGAGCGCAGGCCGTCTTGTGACCAGCACACACATCAGATAATTTCTCAGCTTTCAGCATTGTGTCCGTGCAACTGATCATCTGAGCAGCATTCGTCAGGGCAGGGGTGATACCGAGCCAAGCAAAAGCAACAAACAAGACTCTATTCTGGATTGAGTTAATTGCCAAACAGGTTGACCACACTAATAGACCAGTTTAGCTTGAGCTCAAAATGGCACTGCTGTCAAAAGAAGGCATGTGGCAAATTGAATGGGTCTGATGTAGAATCCATGCTCCACATGCCATTTCTGTTTAGTGATATTGCAAAGCCAGACCTTTCTTCAATAAATGTGGCTGAAAGCACTTACTTTGACAGAAAGTAATCAATTTGACTGATGTGAAGAATGACCATGGATGACCAACTACAGATCTGTTCCCATGTTTTATCATTTATAATCACTACTATATGAAATAGGAAACTGAAAAAACGCATAATTATTCCTAAACTGTTGCATTGCATTAAGAAATGCACCAAATCTAATATTGATGCTTCAGTGCATGAGTTTGGAATATTGATGATGCATACTGATGAGACCAGCAGTTTTTTTCATGCCTTTAAAACTACTGGTAAAATTCTGCTTATAAAAAGGCATATTGGTTGGTTGGATGATTACAGAGCCAATTAAGACAGTCTCTACAAAATCACAATATCTTACTCATCATCTAACCAGACAATGGAGCACAGCCGAAATCTTCACAGTTCTTATTTGTTGATGATTTTGTCACAACAGCCATGTTTCTAAAGGAACATGCAACATCATATGTCATGAAGTCTGTTTAAATTACTGTCATGTTCAATTGAAAACGTATTTTTTCAGGAACAAGTAGTAACACCACAACTGCTCTAATCATAATTTGGATTATTATTCAAGGAATGTAACACACCTGCTAAGATCGAGGCAGAAATTGAAATGAACATTTGCGACAAGTTCCTTTTGCGCATTCTTAGTCCTGCGAGACGTCCAGATTGATCAGAGTCTCTATTGTAAGAATGTTTTTATTTTAACGATTTATTTATTTTGTGAACTTTATTTCTTTGCTTTTCTGAGGAACTCTTTGTAAACAAAATGTGTGCCAAGTTAAAAGGAAGCCACTGCAATCACAGTATAATTTAATATATATTATGAAATGAATCTGATCGAATTTTATTTCTAATAATAAGAAAAATAAACAATTCCTGCATCCTTATTTTTATATATTTTTTTCCCCTCAACAATTTCTGGCCCAGCATTTTCTGTTGAAGAAGAGAACTCGTGCCACTTTTAGTATCAGAACATCATGAGAATCACCTGATTAATCCTATCTATCTCTCTCTCTCTGTATGTCTGTGCAGATCAGGTCACTCAGCATGCACAAAACTAAAACATGCTGTATCGGCGAGCCTGGCACAGAGCAGCGTTTGGTGGCTCTTTGCCCACTGGCTGATGGAATCGGTTGCCATGGAAACTGGGGTGTGTTTTTAGCGGGGCTGGAGCGAAGGGGTCTATCTTGGGACTGCACTGTCTGTCTTAATGTAGTGAGATTTCAGGGGACAGGGGAGTTGCATTAGTATTTTTAACTATAATAAAGATCCCTTAATTTTCCATGATCAGTTTAAGGTTGCACATCATTTATTTATCACACTTTTGACATTGGCCTTTGCAATACTAGTTGTTATAGTAGGGCACAATATGTAAATGAGGCATTTTACACTTTTTTGTGAGCCACGAGCATTTATATTAACCCCAAAAACTCCAACTGTATTTCTGTATGTGCTTTTATGACACACAGTCGTAGCATTCACGGGGTCGAACAAATAAGAAGTAATTTCATTAACAGGCCAACCTGAAAACAGTACTAATTGTTTATTTATATTATACATTTGCTTATCATTTATTTATGGATTTACATAGTTTGCTGGCTAACTCAAGGTTGTGTTTTACCTTTTTTGCTTGCTATGGACTTGCAGCTGTTATGTTGTCAGGATTCAAACTAATGTTAGCTGATGGATAGGAAGAGCACTCCTTTTGTTGCACAACTCTTGAAATAATTGTCTAATTCAGCATCATTGTGTATATTCATAAGCATGTTCGCACATGTAGTGTTTAAAGTGATTCGCTGTAAAATGGCCTGTTCTGAACAGTCGAAGCAGTTGTTAGTATATTGGTATAGTGGTGCTGTGAGACAGCAGGAAAGGAGCGGTCTGGGTTGATGGTGATGGATGCCTTTAATAATGAAATGGTAATTGACATTCTTATGAGTGAATGTGGTTTGCTGAAATGATTCATGCACTTCAGTAGTCGTAGTGCACTCCACAGAGCTGACTGAGAGAGCGAGAGCTGATGAGTTCTCAGGTCTGGTGGGAATGACGGCGCTGAGAGTGTCTACTGCACATTTCCTCTCTCTCACTCAGCAGAACACATTGTTCTGCGCAGTCAGCTCAGCATTTGGTCATCTGTCACAAAGCTGGCTGCACAGTGAACCACTCAGACTAAGGATGCTAAGATTGACCAATATGCTCTGCGGTTTGAAAAACCCAGTAGCGTTCTGTGAAGGAAAGGAACAACAGAAATCTAGAGAGAAGTGGGGTTTACCATTGTGCAGCACACACAATGAGAATTGCATCACAAGGACTTTGAGTATTGCTGGCAGCAATTTTTTTTTTTTGCAAGATTAGCCTGTTAAGTGTATGTTTGATTGGCTTAAAAATTATATTGGAATTATTATACATTAATAATCATGTGAATTTATCTCAATAAAAAAAAAAATTCTGTATTTATGCACATATTACAAAGATTGGTTGATAACAGTATTATTATTAGTGTTTTGAAATGTTTGCTGTTACATTCCTTCTGTGCCTCTCTTCAGTCTTTTTCCCCCACTCCTTCTTTTGCACATATACCTGCCAAGTATGATAAGGGCTGGTGTATGTCTATAAATACTGCCTATGTTGAAGAATGTAGATAGGTTGACTATTTTTAAATGCTTGTACTGCTGTGTTGTCTATAGAAATGTGTTCTGATTGCCATTGCTGCTTATTGAAAAACGAATGAGGCCTAAACAGAGTTGTGCTGTTTATTTGTGTAGTATGAATGCCATAATAATCAGGATTCGGCATTATTTGTGTTGGTGCCTTTTTATCTTGATTAAAATGTGGACTCTATGAGACTATGTTTTGAAATGCGCAACTTGCATGTCTGGCTTTTATATTATTTTTTCTGTGTTCAGACTCAAGAATTTGTTTTCATTTAACAAACAAAATATTTTTTAGAAGCTTGCTACACGGCAGGTGGCTCTTTCTGTCTCTCACTACTTTATGGATGAATGATTCTAACATTGTGCATGGCTTTTCATTCAGCAGGTGAATAAGAGCACTCATCCCAGCTGCTGCAACATTCATTATGGCACTGGTATAACAAGCAATAAAGGCTGCCCATTAGACCTTCATACACATCATACATTTATCGATGCTCGCATAGCAACCAAATTTATTAGCTAAAGATGCCAAATAGAAGTATTAGCCAAAGATGCAATAACCAATAGCCATGTTTGTCCTTAAGTCCCTGTTTTTCATGAATCCTGCCCCTTGGCCAAAAGCTTCCCACAGTTATCACACTCTTAATATCACCCAAATGAGGGTTTCTCCCCCCTAACCTAATGCTAAATAAAAAAACATTCAAGTTCAATTACATAAGTATACCTAATATTTTGTCAAATGTCTGTTTTTGTGTTTGTTTAGGTGTGTAACTGTATGAGGCCATTGTCCTTCAGATGAGCCATATTCTGGGGCTGTTGCGTCGCAGACCCAGATAATCCCTGGTGGCTGCGGCCCAGGCCCCGCCCCTACCCAGCATGCCCAACGCTGTTCGAACGGGGAGCCTGAAGGACCCCGAGATTGCTGAGCTCTTTTTCAAGGAGGATCCCGAAAAACTCTTCACTGATCTCAGGGAGATCGGCCATGGCAGCTTTGGTGCAGTTTATTTTGTAAGCATAAGCCATATCGGTTAAAAAATTAATCTCTGTGTTTCTCCAATGTGTCAAAATGGTTGCATAAAAATGACAAGAAACGTCTGTTCTCTCTTACTATAATTTGTGCACCGCTCACAGGCACGAGATGTGCGCACCGCAGAGGTGGTGGCCATCAAGAAAATGTCCTACAGTGGAAAGCAAACCAATGAGGTTGGTGTTTGAGTTTCATTATGTTGTTTGTTTTTAATGATATTCCTGATTGTTGCTCAGGCCTGATTCCTGTCCTTCTGTTGCTGTTTTGCGGCAGTCTGCTGTTTATAAAGTGACCATCCTGCACTTGTTCTTTAGCCTGCAAGACTGTTGTTGTTGTTTTTTTCCCACCCTATAATGACATTTTAGCCACTTGACTTATTTTATCCAAGGGTGTTGATGTGCAGTGGTTCGCAAATTTGCAGTTTATATAAGATTGTCTGTTGCTTTAAGTAGTATGTTTCTCTGCCATTTGTATGCTGAGCAAAAAAAAAAGGATTTTGCTGCTATCAATCTCCTGTTTCTGTAAACACAAAGTGCTTTAAACACAACAGCTACATTGTGTGTTCATAGGCAACTAATTAAAGATGTTGACTTACACTAAATGGCACACTAAACACACAGGCTAATGCAGGTGAGAGAAATAGCTTGGATAATTAGTTTTTAGTGACTAAAATGTTGTATAAACACAATGTTGTATAAACATTTTAAAAATGTAAGCTTGTGTTTTGAACAGCCTGTGTGTCTTTGCAAGATAGATAGATAGATAGATAGATAGATAGATAGATAGATAGATAGATAGATAGATAGATAGATAGATAGATAGATAGATAGATAGATAGATAGATAGATAGAACTTTATTGTCATTGTATAGTACAGGTATACAGCAACGAAATGCAGTTTGGCATCTACCAGAAGTGCAGAAATTAGCAAATGTGTAAATAGAAAAGTGCACATAAATATATTGCATGCACATATACTACATATTTATGTATATGTAAACATATAGTATCAAAACACAATTTTTCTCTTACCATGTAAAGAAAATGTCATCAATTTATTCAGACTTTTTGTTGTTGTTTTCCTTTCTCTTAGAAATGGCAAGACATAATCAAGGAGGTGAAATTTCTCCAGAATATAAAGCACCCAAACAGCATTCAGTATAAAGGCTGTTATCTGAGAGAGCACACAGCATGGGTCAGTGTTCCCACCCTGTGACAATTGTATAATAAATCTTTCTGAAATGCCTGGGAGACTTAGACTGTTAATTGACATTAATTCGTTTTATATATGCTATGCTATATGTCCTCCTGCATCTATTAGCCTTTATGAATAACATAATGCATGATAGTTCCAAGTCTATTCACTTAGAGTGAGTCTCTGACTGTAGATGTGAAATGTTGGCTGGTATGATAAAAAAACATTTTATGTCTCCTCTGTGTGTCTAGCTGGTAATGGAGTATTGTCTGGGCTCTGCTTCAGATATCCTAGAGGGTAAGCGTTGATATATTTACACTTGTGTAATGTGCTGATCGCTGCACAGATATAGAGAATGAAGACACGGCTTCTAATTAACCCCCAGATAAACTAAATGTGTTAATTGACAGCTTTCATCCTCTAAGAGCCCTTCACAAAGGTTTGGTTTTTCATTTCATTTGATACAGTACACAAAAAGCCCTTGCAAGAAGTAGAGATTGCAGCAATTACCCATGGTGCTCTTCAGGGGCTGGCATACCTTCATTCCCACAACATGATCCACAGGTGAGAGTGAGTCCCTTAAGTGGATATTACCTTTCTAATTTTTTTCTGATTACATTGTTTTGCCAGTGGCTGACTGTCGATCCTCTTAGTCCTGAATCCTTTAAGTATTTTTTTAACAAACTTTTGTACCCGTCATTTCAAATGGTATGTTGCACTTTTTTTATCAAGTTGTAAATGAGCCTTCAGAAGATCCAGTTTAGTTCAAGATTCAAGGTCAAATTGTGTCCAAAATGAACAACTGTAGGGCATTTGTTTTTTTTTTTTTTTTTTATATATATATATATATATATATATATATATATATATATATATATATATATATATATATATATATATATATATATAAATAGTATAAATTATCCAGTCCACTCTCAGACTGTGTACTCTTCTTGGGCTGTTGAAAGTGTTTTATGAAGTGAAATATTTCTGTCTTGTCCAATATAACAGAGACATCAAGGCTGGGAATATCCTGCTGACTGAGCCTGGCCAAGTGAAACTGGCTGACTTTGGCTCTGCTTCCATTGCTTCTCCTGCTAACTCGTTTGTGGGAACTCCATATTGGTGAGTGCTGTTAGCTCTGTTTTTCCTGCACATCCTCTGCCAAGCTCACAGCTCTGTATTCATTATACTGCTACACTGTCTGGCCCCCAGACAGGTAGGGGGCTACATTAAACATTCTTCTAGCTAAAATGCTTGAAAAGAGGGATGCAATTTAGAATGAGAGGCACATGTTTCTGGTAGTACTTTCACTTTTCTATTTCCTTGGTGAAGTGTAACTAATTAGAATTTGCTAACCATGATCTTCACTGCAATATAAAATGCACAAGATCTTCGTTGCTGACAATCAGCAACAGTTTATGGAGCAGTCTCATACTTCAGCAGATCCTAGGTGGTAAAATTGAGGGATATTTTTTATCTGCTATTCTATTTGCTTATTTGTTTTATGCACAATTCAAGCCTCTCATGTCTTAATGAGTCCAACCAGGCCAAGCATTTTAAAATGTGGTTTTGGTGAATAATGTTTTAGAGACGCTGGATTGGTTTTGCATGGGGAGGTGCGTAAATGTGATTATTGCGTGCATCTTTGGGATTTAATCCCCGTCTGAATCGGTCACGTAAATAATTTTATGGACTGTGTGTGTTGTTTTTTTTATTATTATTATTTATTTATTTTAACCTATAATAAAAGATGAAAGTGTGTTCTGGAGTGAGTTAGATGAAGTGGTAGAAGGTGTACAAAGGAATGAAAGATTGGTGATTGGGGCAGACTTTAATGGGCATGTAGGTGAAGGCATCGGATGGTGGTCTATAGGATGGTTTTGGAGGTGAAGAAGAGGAGGAGGAGACAGGACTTAAAGAAGAATAAGATGGTGGAAACTGAAGGAGTAAGACTAGTGTGAGGTTCAGGGAAGAGGTCAGACAGGGGCTCGGTGGTGGGGAAAATGTGCTGATTGATGGGGCAACTACTGCAGAAGTGATAAGAGAGACAGCTAGGAAGGTACTTAGTGTGATATCTGAAAAGAGAAAGAAAGGTGTGGTGGTGGATTGAGGAAGTGCAGGAGAGCATAAAGAGAGGTTTGCAAAACAGAATTGGGATCAGCAGAGTGATGAGAAAAGTATGCAGAAGAACAAGGAGATCCAGCAGCAGGTTACGAGGAATGCAAAAGCCAAGGAAAAGGTATATGAGGAGCTGTATGAGAAGTTGGACACTAAGGAAGGAGAAAAGGATTTGAACCGATTGGCCAGGCAGAGGGACAGAGCAGGGAAGGATGTGCTGCAAGTTAGAGCAATAAAGGATGGAGATTTGAATGTATTGACTAGTGAGGAGGGTGTGTTCAGAAGGTGGAGGGAGTATTTGGAGCAGCTGATGAGAGAGAGAGAGAAGGGGGTTGTTGGCTGATGGTGAAGCAGGAAGTGGATAGGATTAGTAGGGAGGAAGTGGGAGCAGCTATTAGGAGGATGAAGACTGGAAAGTCGATTGGACCAGATGACCATTCTACCATAACGGTAGAAGCATGGAGATGTTTAGGAGAGATGGTAGTGGAGTTTTTATCAAGAATGTTTAACAAGGTTCTGGAAGGTGAGAGGATGCCTGAGGAATGGAGAAAGAGTGTCCTGGTACTGATTTTTAAGAATAAGGGAGATGTGCAGACCTGCAGTAACTACAGGGGAATAAAGTTGATCAGTTACATCATGAAGTTATGGGAAAGAGTTGTGGGAGCCAGGCTAAGAGAAGAGATGACCATCTGTGAAAAGCAGTATGGTTTCATGCTGACGAAGAGCACTACAGATGCAATATTTGCTTTGAGAATGTTGATGGATAAGTATAGAGAAGGTCAGAAGGAGTTGCACTGTGTGTTTGTGGATTTAGAGAAAGCGTGCGACCGTGTACAGAGAGAGGAGTTGTGGTATTGTATGAGGAACTGAAGTGTGGCAGAGAAGTATGATAGGGAGGTGTAGGACCTGTATAAGGACAGTGTGATAGCAGTGAAGTGTGCAGTAGGAACGACAGACTGGTTCAAGGTGGAGGTTGGACTGCTTCAATGTTTGGCTCCGAGCCCTTTCCTGTTTGCAGTGGTGATAGACAGGTTGACAGACGAGGTCAGACAGGAGTCTCCATGGATGGTGATGCTGCTTGTGGATTATATTGTGATTTGTGCTAAGAGTAGAGAGCAGGTTGAGAAGAGTCTGGAGAGCTGGAGATATGCGCTGGAGAGAAGGGGAATGAAAGTCAGTAGGAGTAAGACTGAGTACATGTGTGTGAATGAGAGGGGGGGCAGTGGAGTGGTGCAGTTGCAGGGAGAAGAGGTGGAGAAGGTGGAGTAGTTCAGGTACCTGGGGTCAACAGTGCAAAGTGATGGAGAGTGTGAGAGAAGTGAAAAGAGTGCATGCAGGGTGGAGTGGGTGGAGAAGAGTGATAGCAGGAGTGATTTGTGATAGAAGGATATCTGCAAGAGTAAAAGGGAAAGTTTATAGGACTGTGGTGAGACCTGCGATGTTTTATGATTAAGACAGTGGCATTGAGTAAAAGACAGGAGGTGGAGCTGGAGGTAGCAGAGCTGAAGATGTTGAGGTTTTCATTGGGAGTGATGAGGATGGACAGGATTAGAAACGAGTTTATTAGAGGGACAGCGCATGTAGGACATTTTGGAGACAAGGTGAGGGAGGCATGATTGAGATGGTTTGGACATGTGCAGAGGAGGGACATGGGTTATATTGGTAGAAGAATGATGAGGATGGAGCCACCAGGCAGGTGGAAAAGAGGAAGGCCAAGGAGGAGGTAGATGTGGTGAGGGAAGACATGCAGGTAGTTGGTTTGAAAGAGGCAGATGTACAGGACAGGGGGGTATGGAGACGGATGATCCGCTGTGGCGACCCCTAAAGGGAGCAGCCGGAAGAAGAAGAAGAAGAAGAAGAAGAAGAAGAAGAAGAAAGATGAAAGTGTGTAGAAAAAAGGAAAATATTTAAATTCTATTAACCACTTGGAAAAAGAAAAAAAACAAACAGATTTTGATGTAATAGTTCTAGAAGTTTTGTTAGTTGCTATCACAGGAACAAACATGTTATGCATATGTAACCTGTGTGCAATCAGTTTGTAATAAAATATGTACATAGTGTGCATTGAACTTTTGGATGGTGATCATGTATACTATGTAAGTCAATCCCATCACAAATGGAGTAAATGTGATGTATACAGAAATCCTGTATCCTATTAGAAACTAATATCTAGGTATTCTCTAGCAACATTACTTAATGGACATATGTCTGGAAATTGTATCCCATCCATATATAACCTAAGCTGATCTCTGGCAGTTATGTAGCTTACATGAGGAACAAGGGCAAATAGCATTAAAGCCATTTGTGTATAAAATACCTAATATAATTTTGTCATATTTAATGCCAAATTTCAGGATCATCATCTATCACATTTCTTTCTCTTAGGATGGCCCCAGAGGTGATCTTGGCTATGGATGAGGGTCAGTACGAAGGCAAAGTGGATGTCTGGTCATTGGGTATTACTTGTATTGAATTAGGTAAGTTTGCAATTTCTGTGGGTACTGCACCGCACACATGGATTTGTAGTCCATACATTAACCTATACAATCTACTTTTTTTTTTTTACTCTTTTGTGTTTAGTATGGTTCTGTTCTTTTTCACGTAATCAACTTAAATTTTTTTGCAGCGGAGAGAAAACCGCCGCTTTTCAACATGAATGCAATGAGTGCCTTATACCATATAGCGCAGAACGAGAGCCCAACCCTGCAGTCGAGTGAATGGTGAGTGCAGTGCATATTGATTTTCTCTGGTTCAAACGGAGTGTCTGTTCACCTCTCCATGCATTATTTAATTGGGTTTCAGTTCTGTTAAAGTGACGTGAGTTGTGTAGAAATCAGTCTCTCCTCTCTGTCCTCAGGTCGGATTTCTTTAGAAACTTTGTGGACTCCTGCCTTCAGAAACTGCCTCAAGACAGGCCTAATTCTGAAGAGCTTTTGCAGGTATGTGAGCAAACATTATTTCTATCCCTCAATAAAAAAAATTATTTGGTACTTTGGCTATCAAATGAACAGCTGTCACAAAAATTTTACTTTCAGAGTCAAGATATTAGCTAACGTTCAGTTCAGAATGGTTGCATGATGAAGCATGCTGACTAATGTAGGTCATGTCCTTACTAGTCTTGTGGAAAAAAGCTGTTCATGTTGTCAATGAATAAATATTTAATGTGCAAGAAAATGGGAGTGGAGGGATGAGCATTTTTTTAAAGCTATACAATAAAAGCACAAAACTTTGATTAAGAACATCTGGAGCATGTATTTTTATGTGACCGATGCGGTTTAACAATTTTTGCAAAGCAAAAAAGATTATTACAAATTGTTAGTTTTGCAGTTGTTCGTTCACTCCAGTCATTCGTGTTCTCAAATGTTTAAGGGAAATCCTAGCCCTGTATTATTGTATTATATTTATTGTATTTATATTTTACTTATTCATTTATTCTCATGGTGGTTTTCCATGTTCCACTGCAGCATGCCTTTGTGGCGCGTGAGCGAGCGGAGTCTGTGCTAATGGACCTGATCCAGCGCACCAAAGATGCTGTGAGAGAGCTGGACAACCTGCAGTACCGCAGGATGAAGAAAATCATCTTCCCCGATCCACAAAATGGACCAGTGGCAGAAGCTCAGGACGAGGAGGAGGTAATATTTCTGCATTTCAAATATCTTTCTACCAATAGTTAACTAAGAATCCATAGTTAGCTGTTTATAGATGCCACACAGTTTATAGATGTCACATAGATGCTGTTTGTGTGTTCCTGTAGGAGCCAGAGCACAGCACAGGGCATACCGGTACAGTGAACAGTGTGGGTAGCAGCCAGTCCATTCCTAGCATGTCCATCAGCGCCAGCTCTCAGAGCAGCTCTGTCAACAGCTTGCCTGATGCTACTGAGGACAACAAGAGTGAGCTGGACCTGCTAGAGGGTGATCACACAGTCATGTCCAACAGCTCTGTCATACACCTTAAACCGGTCAGTGCACTCAATTATTTGAATCCTTTACATTATCTTAAATATGTTACTCTGGAAGTTGCAAGTGAAAACTACAAGTGTTCTACGAGTACATAAAGTGTTCTACGAGTACATAAAATCGTAGTTCGCCCTGATTTACCTTGGTTTTATTTGCTTGTCTTGTTGCAGGAAGAAGAGGAAGAGAGTCAACAGGAAAACCCAGAGGTTCCTAGTGAACCAACTGAAGAGCAGTCTCCTCCTGCACAGACTCCTCGCCGTCTCTATCGCAACAGAGAACATTTTGCCACCATTCGCACAGCCTCGCTGGTGTGAAGCCATTTCATTGTGTTATTCCTTGCAATGAATCATGTTAACTATTAGATTTTTGGTCCTAAGTGCAGTTAACGCAGTAATAATAATACTAAATATACCAGCTGGATTACAAGTACCTCAATATATACATTCTCAGTAATGTATGAGTGTTTCTCCAGGTGACACGCCAAATCCAAGAACATGAGCAGAACTCGGAGCTACGGGAGCAGATATCTGGGTACAAGCGAATGCGGCGGCAACACCAGAAGCAGTTGGTGGCTCTGGAGAACAAACTCAGGGCAGACCTAGATGAGCATAGGCTCAAATTGGACAAGGAGCTGGAGAACCAGAGAAACAGCTTCGCTGCTGAGATGGACAAACTTGTCAAGAAGCACCAGGCAGCCTTGGAGAAAGATGTACTTGTCATCGTAATCATTCAATACCAATTCATTATCTTGTTTTTAGATGTTTGGAAGTACTAGCCTGTCCATTATAGTATAGTCATTTGTTTTGCAATTGAACCTTTTCCCCTTTTAGGCCAAGAATTTTGCCAATGATGAGAAAAAGTTTCAGCAGCACATTCAGAGCCAGCAGAAGAAAGAGCTCAACAGCTTCCTGGACTCCAAGAAACGAGAGTACAAGCTACGCAAGGAGCAACTGAAAGAGGTTAAGAAAAACTCCTTTTGTTTAAACTGAAGCATTTTTATTTTCTACACACCTCTTGTCTCTTAATTTGAGAAATTGTCAATTTTAACATGGTAGCTGAGTCTCCCTCATCACATAACAGCTACTCTGCTGTGATGGTAGATGTTAAATCAGTTAAATCATAAACTATGACTGGGATCCAAAAGAGTTGAACTGGCTATGCTCTCTGAGTGAGAGAAATTGCGCACGTGACCTCACGTGGAAGTGGGCAGATCTGAGTGTTACTCTCCCCTGTGATGCTGTATGAGCAGCAGTTTGAAAAACTGTGGTTGGTTGGCTTAATTTCTCTCTAAAGAAAGCATTTTCCTCCTGTGTGCTAGCTTTTTATGATAGGGGAGAGCTGACTCATCTGGCAGATGTTATGGACAAAATCACTAATTTTTTTCATTTATTTTTTTTTAAATGTCTTTTGTTTTCTTAAAAGCTTTTTCCTTATAAAGTTCTTCAATATTAGAGCTGCCCTTTAACCTTGCTAGTGTATTTATATAATACTGTTTTGTATGTATTTTATATAACGATTTCCAAACGATGAATGTCGACTTTTTTCAGGAAGTAAATGAGAATCAGTCTACACCAAAGAAAGAAAAGCAAGAGTGGCTGTCAAAGCAGAAGGAGAACTTGCAGCACGTCCAGGCTGAGGAGGAGGCAAACCTTCAACGCAGGCAGCGCCAGTACCTGGAGCTTGAGTGCCGCAGGTTCAAACGGCGCATTCTTGTTGTTCGGCACAATGTTGAGCAGGACCTGGCAAGAGAGGTGAGCTGAACGCTAGCATCAGCTGATGTACACTGTACCAGATAGAAGAACAGAAATTGTCCTTGCCCATAGTGACTCGTTCAGATGTTTTCTTCAGCAAAAACCTTGGAAACACCTGATAATTGAGTGACGAATCTTTGTGTTTTGATAGGAGTTAAACAAGCGTCAGACTCAGAAGGACCTGGAGCATGCCATGCTACTTCGACACCATGAGTCCATGCAGGAGCTGGAATTCAGGCACCTGAGCACCATCCAAAAGACACGGGCCGAGCTCATTCGCTTACAGCACCAGACTGAGCTCACCAACCAGATTGAGTACAATAAACGCAGAGAGAGAGAGCTTCGACGCAAACACGTCATGGAGGTCCGCCAACAGCCCAAGAGCCTGAAGGTAACACCCTAACTTTTGAGTGTAATGATTTGGTGATTCCGAAAGGTGTTTATGGTGAAGGTATTGTCCTGAACTACTGGTAACCAGACTTGGGGTATAATACTATATAAGTAGTGTGTCTTATCTTAAGATAATGCAAAAACCACCACATCTTTGTGCTCTTCTACAGGTTTCAGTATTTAAAAACCATTGTGTACAATTTGTTTTAGCAATGCTGCCCCCAGTGGCTTCAATATGATATTACATATTGCTAAGAAATAGAGCCCTGTTCAATCTTACCTTTTTTGATCATTTTTCATAGTGTTATAATTGATTGCTTGATTGTCTTGCTAATTTCTGCCGTCCAAAAAAATAATCCACTCTCATTGTTCTTCTGTCAGCCCAAAGAGGTTCAGATCAAGAAACAGTTTCAAGAAACGTGTAAAATCCAGACCCGTCAGTACAAAGCTTTCAAGAACCAACTGCTAGAGAGCACGCCCAAGTCAGAACACAAAACTATGCTAAAGAGACTGAAGGAGGAGCAGACACGCAAGCTGGCAATCCTCGCAGAGCAGTATGACCATTCAATAAATGACATGCTCTCTACACAAGCTGTGAGTGTTGCATATACCAATAATTAATACATTCTCTGCAATAATGTATATATTTTTGAATGTAAATTTCATTCAACATTTTCTCCCATTCACAGTTGCGGCTGGATGAGGCACAGGAGTCTGAGTGTCAGGTATTGCGGATGCAGCTGCAGCAGGAGCTGGAACTGCTAAATGCTTATCAAAGTAAGATAAAGATGCAGACGGAGTCACAGCAGGATCGAGAGAGGAAGGAACTTGAGCAGAGGGTGTCTTTACGCAGGGCTCTACTGGAGCAGAAGGTCTGGTGCATTCATACATACACACTGATATATAATTTACTGATCGGTTATTAGATGCTGCATGCAGCTTTTGACTTGGGACTAATAAAGTGAACACATTTTGTGCTTCATTAAGAGTCATCTTTATATACATCGCTTTTTATATAAGCTACTTCCTTTTACTTACACTTTTTGCATGTGCATGCACACATTCAGGCTATATTAATGCCCTATTTTTTGGGCAAGGTGTACCAGTAGTTTTGGTAAAGGTTAAAACTACATCATGAGCCTTTGAGTTGTGTTGACATTGCCCTGAATTTGAATTATTATATTGAATAATTGGTGCCATATCGTGTTCATCTCTTGCCTTTTTTTCCCATCTATAAGTACTGAAATGGCAAGGCTAATGCAATTTATTATTTTTTTGCTTTTTTTGTTTGCAATAAACTGAGTAGTTGGGGTTGGGATTAAAAGACGAAGGAGAAAACGGATCAGAATTTACCATTGATTTACTGATAGTTGCATTTAGATATGTTAAACAGTTGAGAGCATGGAACCATTGGTGACAAACTACCCCATTTTTAGGTGAGCAAAATTATTTGCACAAGTAGTTTTTATTATACAATAGTAAATTATATATCCTTTTCAATAACTGCATTAAGGCTGCTGACATCTCCATTATGTTACATATTTTCATGACTTGTTCCAAAGCTTTTAGTTGATGCTTGTTTTGAGGGGGGGGGGTTTTCAGAATTACTAGCTGTTTAAAGAATTGGTCTAACAGTCCACACCTGGGCAATAAGACTCATGTGTCACTCATATTTTCCTATCACTTTGAAAGCTAAAATTATTATTATTATTATTATTATTAGTAGTAGTAGTATTGCATAAGCAAAGGAATTGCTCTTGGCATTCCAGTACTTTTAATTACATGTGTTTTTGAACTAGGGTTGAAACAATTATAAATAACTCGTGATTTATATATGAAAATGCAGCGAGGCACATTATTCGCAAAGGATAGCAATTCCGACTTTATTTCTTGCAATTCCAATTCCGAATTTTTTAGCCAATCAGGCAGTGTCACCCCCTCTGTAGTGCTAGAAAGCTTTACACATTGAAAATAAAATAGGCTACAATCAGAGCCTCGTTCATACACCAACAGCTTCAAACTTCAGACCAACCACTTGGTCACCGTGGATGCATCAAAAATGTTTGCGAGAAACGGTCACAATTGCGAGAAAAAAACCTCGGAACAGCAAAGAACAAAATGTCAGAATTTGAAAACCTTTTTTTTTTTATGTGGCGGAAATGGGCTTCCATACAACACAAAAGATGCTGCAGAATGACAAATGGAGGAACGGTGAGATAACAGCGAGGGAAAGATTCAGGCCAAAGAAAACAACAAAGTTTTCGAAGTTTGGGATCATTCCAAAGTAAAACAAAGAAAACAATGGGTTTTACCCTTTTTAAAGTCATTTAAAATCGATTTTTTTTTATTTCTTTTTGTATTTGAAATTTGATGTAATATAGCAATAACATGCATGAAATGGGTTTAGTTTTCAGATATTCCTGTATGCAATTTCAGCAATAAAATGTACATTTTTTAAAAAAGGAAACAAATTACTTGTTTATTTAAGAGACCCGTCTTATTTTGTCTTGTACATTTTTAGTATTGCTCTTTAATGAAGAAAAAAGTACTTTTTATCCGATTACTCGATTAATAAATGGAATAATTGTTAGAATACTTGATTACTAAAATAATCAATAGCTGCAGCCCTAGTCTAAACATGTATGTAATGCTGCCTGCCTAACGTCGTTGATGATAACATTGTCCCCTGGTCTGTGGCCCACAGATTGAGGACGAGATGCAGTCTCTGGAAAATGATCGCTCGGAGCGTATCCGCAGCCTTCTGGAGCGTCAAGCTCGAGAGATTGAGGCCTTTGACTCGGAGAGCATGCGGCTGGGGTTCAGCAACATGGTTCTGGCCAACATCACCCCCGAGTCGCTGAGCAACAGCTTTCCTGGGGCGCCAGCCAGCTGGGCCCACTCAGCAACTCCACAGAATCCCCAGTGGAGTTGTTGCTCAGGCTCTGGCCATCAGTACCATGCCAATCAGGGAGGAGCCCCTGGCCAGCAGATCTGGGGAGCATCTGTCTCAGGAGCAGCACCTCAACAGTGGAGTCATGCAACAGGGGGCCTCCTGGGGGCCGTGCCAAAGAGCAGCGGGAGTATGGCCATGAAAAACAGCCCACAGGCCCTCAGGAGGACCACATCAGGGGGGCACAATGAGCAAAACATGAGCAGGAGCACCAGCATCACCTCTCAGATATCCAATGGCTCCCACCTATCCTACACATAAACCCCAGAGTATCAGTGCCACGCCCAAACACACACACACACACACACATAGACATACAGGTTAAGGGACTGCCAAATTGCATAGAATCAGCTGAATGGCACTTTAACCTGCTTGATCCATCTCCTGTTTTGTCTTTATGTCTCCCGATTTTCTCACATACAGTTGGTGAGGTATCGCTAACCATTGCTCAGGTCAATAGCTATTCTATCTGTGCATGACAGTTAATTGGCCCACATGCAGAGCTAGAATTTGTCTAACACTGCAACTTTGCTCTGTTGATTTCTGTGAATCCTTTTAGCTGTCTTTGCAATCCCCACTAACTATTTTAAAATGCATGTACAAAACATATGTATTATGGATACAGAGAAAGTTCTAAATGCCAGTTGTTAAACTCATAGCGAAGATGGATTAAAAGAACAAGGGAACGTTGAACAGCTATACATAAGTGTAATAATAATTCAAAAAAATAAACAAAATGCCAGTATCACCCCAATTTAGAGATGCTTAGGTTCCTATTCTGCCACATTGCCAGCCTGCTGTTATGCATCAGGTGAATCAGGTGAATGTTCCTCTTCAGCTACAATGCTCAATTGTATTTTTAAGGAAAGAGTAATTTTGCCATACCGTGAGTGTGGAGTGTTGTATAGTATGGGAGTGAGAGAAAAATGGTAGTCTTTAGTCTTCGATGTAGGTGTGCATTCATTCACTTGTCTAGCCAGACTTGAGAACTTTGTGTTTAAAGTGACTGGTTTTATTGGGATTTACAGATTTATATACGTTTACTATCAATAACAGCAAAAAAGTATATTTATAACACCCAGATTAAGCATTTAGTTTTGTGGAATCTGTGATAAAATGGCTACAGGAATATAAAATATTTTGCCAAAGAAACCTTCGACACAAAAGTTCCGACAAAGTAGAAGCACCTCATCACATCACATCTTTTACATTGTACTACTAGCTTTACTTGTGGACCAGGTTTGTTTTTAAAGCTTTGCCATCTCATCTAGCAATATATTCCTCCATCACATAGCCAAAGGTATGATTTTAATTATTATTTTAGTATGTAAATGCAATGGTTTAAAAGATTTTATATAGACCTTAAACAAACCTCTACCCTGCTGATGACATTAGTTGAATATATACTTTTAATAACTATAGACTTTCCTCTTTTACATTTAAATTAACCACAAGTTCTATAATTTGGTTTCCTTTTTAAATTAAAATTTTAAGTTTTCAAAATTCCACCGCACAGCGAGAGATTTTTCACCCCAACAAGTTGTCCATTATAGCTTTGAGGTTGAATCTAAATGCTGTGCTTGTAACAGGTTGAAATTAAATAAACAGAGGATGGAATGTGTACCTAATGGATGGGTTGGATTTCTTTCCGCCATATTCAGTAGTTTGTCGAGCCTTCTTTTAAAGATTCCAAACAGGAGCACTTTATGTGAACAAGATTTTCGTTGTTTGTTTTTAATCAAAATGCTTTGAGGCTGAATAATATTTTCAATATGAATACATTCTTACCGTCTCACTATTTGACACGGTGTATCACACCAAATACAGGCACAGGACTTGCATATGCTGATCTTCAGAGTAACTTTTACTACAGTAGCCATGTGGTACAGATTGACAGGTTGTTTAAACTGTTCTAAACAAATGACATTTATCAAACAGAAAGTGGAAGTCCGAAACGAGTAGCCCCGCAGAGTCTTGTGTGCTTGAGACTGAAAGACTCCATGTAGGGGAGTGCACATTGTTTTAATCATTAAGGTCATGACAGCAGGCTTAGCAGTGCAAATGGGCAGATGGGTATGGAAGCAGGTGCTCATTCAGGCAAAGTAGAAATAGCTCAATTGCTTTATTTTATGTGAATATGACTAACCGATGCCAGACAAAGCTTAAGAGGTAACCAAACACCAACAGGGATTATAAATTAAACATCTTCACCTTCACTCTTGCTTGGTCTTGTGCTCTGTGGAGTAGGTAGCGCTGCCTGGAGCTCTGGGTACATGAGTAGTGTTGCTGATGCCCCTGTTAGCCCCTTTCTCTTGGACCTCCTCCTTCTCGTTTTCTCCTCACATTAAGCCAAGCTCTGCTTGGATCAAGTGTTTCAGCTGACTGATGAGTGAATGCACTTTGAAACAAAATTTGTTTGCTCTCCAAATCAGTTTTGTTTACACTCTGAAAACAGTAACTGATTGAATCCATTGATGATTGAATTATTATTTTTTTTTTACATTTTAAATGGACACTGATGCACACTTTTTGTTTCTTCCTTGTTTTTGTTTAGCTGTTGTGCACTTGGCAATTAAAGTGATTTGTTGTCTCTCATTCTCATGGCAAATGAGATGAGACACTGGTGTCTGTTCAGTTTTGCTTTTAATTAAAACCTGATTTTGTAACCCTAAATCATTACTTACCAAAAGGCTTCATCCTTCAAAGACAAATTTATTGATATAGTTTATTTAATGAATAATCAAGATACTTAAATCCACATAGGGTTTGTGTGGAATGTTCATATTGTATATAAAGATAGATTGAAAACATAGTCTAACTAGTCATCTATGTGAAACCTCTGGTAAAGAAAGATACTGAGATATATGAACTGTTTGAATAGGTTGTGCATGTGGAGAAATACTCTGGAGTGGTCTCCAGTTTGGATTTCAGGGATTTGTGTGATTTACACTGCACACTTTTTGTTCTCCCAAATTCATGAATGTTACGGACATTTGTGAGCCTGCTGTGTCTATCATGGTTCATTCCTGATTTTCTCCGCTGCATTTTTTTTTTTTAATACAACTACTTAAACGAACACCTCAGAATATAAATTCTTCCATTGTACAAACAAACTAGTGAAAGTAATCTCTCCTATCTCCTCTCATAAACAAAGGCTACAGTCCTGATAGAACAGTAGCACAATCTTTGTTTTAAAGTTTGGATATAGACTTAGTTTTGCCAAATCTGTTTTCTGGTTCTGAATGTTTATTTTTGTGATTAAATATATTAACACCCTTTTCACCTTTTATTTTCATAGTATAATGTTTACTTTCATTGTCTGGATAAAGCATTAATTTTACATACACACACACATTTTATATATATATATATATATATATATATATATATATATATATATATATATATATATATATATATATAAATGTATATGTGCATTTGATTTGATTTTTTTTTTTTTTTTTTTTTACTTTTGTCCTACTGACTAAATTTAGGGGATGTGTAATACTGATATATAATACTGACATAATACTGGTGTCAACTGTATAAATATATTTGTTTTATGTTTTCTAGGTGTTGGAGGTTAAACCTCCAATAAAACACTGTGCCATCTCACAGCAGCCAATCTTAGTCACTACTGCAGAGTCTCTTCTCCAGTGAATTCAGCAGTGGTTATTTTACAGAATATTGCACTCTATTGCCAATGTGGAAGAAATAAAATGGATAAAGGGGCTCATAAAGGAAGAAATGGTACATTTCTGTAAAGATTAATGTCAGTATTCATTGTTCTCTGGTTGAGCATCACCACTACAATTCATGTGTAATCTGTATCCAAATGTATAGATTGTGAAACATGTTACTGAATGTCTAAAAGATAATGGCTTGAGATTATATTAAAGTATTCATAAATCAGAGAAAAAAAAAACATTTAGGGTTTATTGAACAATTTTGCTTGTACTGTATTGTCTTGATGGAGGAGTAATGGAGAGAGGATTGGCTGTAATAAACTCATTTTAGTACAAAGGTTTGTCCTGCTATTTATTTGTGTGGTTGGTTATTGATGTTTAGAATAATATACAAATTAATCCATCATAATATTAAGGCGACTGACAGGTGATGTGAATAGCATTGATTATCTTGTAATGGTACCTGCCATGGGGTGGGTCAGTTCAAGCAGGAGGCTTGCAAGTGGCTACAGGGGGACAAATTGTAATTAAAGTAGATGACTGGGCCAGGCTGTTGTTAGTACACACCAAACATGGTTTAATGAAGGACAACTGATAATAAGGTCATGAGTGCCCTGGGTTCATTGATGTGCATGGTGATGGTTATCCTGTCTGTACTAATCCCACAGAAGAGAATGGAGTTCTCCCACAGTGCTGATCCTAAAATCTCCCTGGAGGTGTTTAGTCTGGTGATCAATCCATTATATTCACCCTTGATACCTGTGAGGTAAACAAGAGGTCAGGGGTGGAAATGGTTTATCCAAAAGGTGATCAGTGAGGTTGAGGTCAGGACTCTGTTCAGTACACACTGGTTTTTTACACATTTGGAACAGGTTTGTTTGGACTTATTAGTTCCAGTAATGCTAAAAAATACAAAGACCTTCTACGTACAGTATTTACCTGGAAGAAATATTTGGAATATTTTACAGGTCACATCATCTGAGTATCTGGAGATCACTTGAACAGATGACAGACAAGGTCACTTTTTTTAGAATGAAAGTAATGTGATGATTGAAATGAACTTTAGAATGTCTCAGAAGTAAATTTTTTTGTATTTGTTAATTATATGCTTTAAAAAGTTATGAGCAGCAAAAGGCATCTATCATAAGAAAACATTAATTGATTTGATTTTATTTAATACCGTCTGTGTTTTAATTAAACAAGCTTCCTGTGTATTTTTATTTTACTGATTTAAACAAATGTGCAAAAGTGCATTATGGCTGTTCGGCATTCTCTTCCCACGTGATTAACCTACCTCATTGCATTCAGTATGGGATTTTCCTTAAGAGGCCATGCATTATAATACTTTTTTCTTTCTTGTTTTCACAGTACTTAATTTTTAATAACCATAACCATGATAATAATAATTATTATTGTTGTTATTATTATCTACCTCTAGAACTTGCTCCTATGCCGAATACAAAGGAAAATGAAGTACTGATCACAATGAAATAATATTTATGTTATGATCATGAGAAAATTAAGTCGAGATCACGAGAAGACAAGAAAGAAAACTATTGTATAATGCATAGCCTTTTTAGGACAATCTTCAAATCTTAAATATCAAAATTATATAAAGCTGCTTTGGGACAATGTCTGTTGTGAATAGAAATAAACTTGACTTGACAGAGAGTGAATACAGTGTATAGTTTTGAACATACCACTAGAAAGGGTTGTGGGTGGTTTTTTGGCTCCAGTGGGCCACCGTAATCCACATGTACTCGTTTTTGTAGGGTGTAGTTTGTAGTTTGCGCGTGCGAGGATTTGAGGATCTGTCCAGGGGGCGTGGTATAACTGCAGTGACGTCAGAGTCGGAGGTAAACTGGGAGTCGGACATATTGCAGTTTTATAGGATCCCGAAAAAGATCAGTGAGGAGGATGATCGAGGATGATCAGAACCAGGAGCTCCACTGGAGGAACGTTCAGCGTAGTTTTAAGTCGGGGAACCTGAGACTGAGAGGTGTGATGTGGAAAAAGTAGACCCTCGGCCGACGGTAAAGTGAAAGAGGGATCAGGGAGAGAGAAGTTCTCTCCGTTTCAGGGTTTTTGGGAAGAAAGGAATGGAGTTCTACTTGTGTCTGCACGGAAACCTGCGCAGTGAACAGAGAGCACAAAGAGAGAAAGCAGCGCTCAGTGGCCTCCAGGGCAGTGGATCTGCTCTAATAAAACAGCTGTGTGAGTGTGTGTGTGTGAGGGAGAGTTATGACTCTCAGGGTAGAGGTGTTGATCTGGGGTCTTGTGTGGCTTTCTATGATCAGATGCTCCTCAGGACTGCCTCAGCACTGTGACAACGGCAAGGTAACACCAACTAGTGACTTTATTATCAGTGTTAAAGCGGTGCTTCTGATTCTTCTGGAAACGTGTACCACGGTGCTGTAGAATACTTCATTCTGATTGGCTGACAGATGTTGTATAAGGTGTGCCGTTATTTTACGCTGAATACGTAGGTAAAGTAGTTCATAACCGCATTACAGGTTAATATCCCTTCGCCACGCTAACTGAAATCACGGAGAATGTATGCAGTTGTCCGGTAGAGCACACCGCTCTAACACGAGCTACTTTTAGGAGCGCAATACGGTGGTGTGAAAAAGTGTTTGCCCCCTAAACCTAATAACTGGTCAAGCGTTTATGATAACTTGCAGTAAGTCTGTTACATCACTGTGGAGGAATTTTGTCCACTCATCTATTCAGAATTGTTGTAATTCAGCCACATTGGAGGGCTTTCGAGCATGAACCGCATTTTTAAGGTCATGCCACAGCTTCTCAATAAGATTCAGGTCAGGACTTCAACTAGGCCACTCTAAAGTCTTCATTTTGGTTGTTTTCATTAGACATTCAGAGGTGGACTTGCTGGTGTGTTTTGGATCAGAACCCAAGTTCGCTTCAGCTTGAGATATTCTCCTTCAGGATTTTTTGGTAAACAGCAGAATTCATGGTTTCATTTATCACAGCAAGTCTTTCAGTTCCTGAAGCAGCAAAACAGCCCCAGACCATCACACTACCACCACCATATTTTACTGTTGGCATGATGTTCTTTATCTGAAACGTGGTGTTACTTTTACGCCACACGTAATGGGACACACACCTTCCAAAAAGTTCAACTTTTGTCTCGTCAGTCCACAGAGTATTTTCCCAAAAGTCCTGGGCATCATCAAGATGTTTTCTAACAAAACTGAGACGAGACTTTATGTTCTTCTTTTGCTCAGCAGCGGTTTTTGTCTTGGAACTCTGCCAGACAATTTTTGCCCAGTTTCTTTCTTATGGTGGAGTCTTGAACAATGGATGTTGTTGTGGGGTCTTTTGTGACCTCTTGGATGAGTCGTCGCTGTGCTCTCGGGGTAATTTTGGTCGGCCAGCCACTCCTGGGCATGTTCTCCACTGTTAAATCTTTTTACCATTTGTGAATAATGGCTCTCACTGTGGTTTGCTGGAATCCCAAAGCTTTAGAAATGGCTTCATAACCTTTTCCAGACTGATAGATCTCAATTACTTTCTTTCTCATTTGTTTCTGAATTTCTTTGTATCTCTGCATGATGTCTAGCTTTTGAGGATCTTTTGGTCTACTTCACTTTGTCAGGCAGGTCCTAGTTAAGAGATTTCTTGATTGTGAACAGGTGTGGCAGTAATCAGGCCTGGGTGTGGCGAGAGAAATTGAACTCAGGTGTGATAAACCACAGTTTTAACAGGGGGGCAAACACTTTTTCACACAGGGCCATTTAGTTGTGGATTTTGTTTTCCCTCAATAATAAAAAAAAGTCATTTAATAACTGCATGTTATGTTCACTTGTGTTATCTTTTACTAATATTTTAATTAGTTTGATGATCTGAAACATTAAAATAAGAAATAAGGAAGGGGGCAAACACTTTCACTTTTCACACCACTGTATATGACTTCAGACAGCTGAATTAAATGCATTTTACCTTAAGCCTCAGTTACTAAACATTATTTAAGACACTAACAGAGAGAGAGAGAGAGAGAGAGAGATGAAAATCCTGTGAAGCAAAAAAAAAAAGCATCAGTATTTATTAATTTTATTTTCTACAGTATAATTGTAAAATTAATTGAAATAGTTTATTATTTGTGAGTAGATAGGTTTGTGTTTAGTTAGGCGAAGTGAAATTGAGCTGTTATGTAGTCAGGATCCGGCCAGAACTACTTTACCTGTGTATTGAGTATAAAATAACTACACCTGGAATATCTGTCAGCCAATTAGAATTAAGTATTAAACATGAACGTGGTACAATTGAGAAATAATGCATATGGTATTTTTTTTTTCTAAATAAGGCCTGTCGTCAAATCTTCCTTATATTTACCCCTAAGGCAAAGCTGGAGACAGACCTCCCTTCTCAGGATGAGTTTCTTTGCCAGAAGCCATGGTCGCAAACATCACCTGCCCTGGTAATATTTATAAAATCCTTATCAACATCTTCAAGTTACAGTCTTTAGCTATGTTGCGCAAACCAACGATAAATCCAGGCAGCATACTTAGAAAAAAAATACTAGTTTTACTACTTTAATAAGGGTTAATCAAGGTGTACTGAAAGTAATTCTTCTTTTCAAAGTAAAATAAAATAAATGTTATTAAATACCACAAAATAATGTATTTATATATATATAGATACAGTACAGACCAAAAGTTTGGACACACCTTCTCATTCAAAGAGTTTTCTTTATTTTCATGACTATGAAAATTGTAGATTCACACTGAAGGCATCAAAACTATGAATTAACACATGTGGAATTATTTATGGAATTATATACATAACAAAAAAGTGTGAAACAACTGATAAATGTCATATTCTAGGTTCTTCAAAGTAGCCACCTTTTGCTTTGATTACTGCTTTGCACACTCTTGGCATTCCCTTGATGAGCTTCAAGAGGTAGTCACCTGAAATGGTCTTCCAACAGTCTTGAAGGAGTTCCCCGAGAGATGCTTGGCACTTGTTGGCCCTTTTGCCTTCACTCTGCGGTCCAGCTCACCCCAAAACCATCTCGATTGGGTTCAGGTCCGGTGACTGTGGAGGCCAGGTCATCTGGCGCAGCACCCCATCACTCTCCTTCTTGGTCAAATAGCCCTTGATGCCTTCAGTGTGACTCTACAATTTTCATAGTCATGAAAATAAAGAAAACTCTTTGAATGAGAAGGTGTGTCCAAACTTTTGGTCTGTACTGTGTGTTTGTGTGTATATATATATATATATATATATATATATATATATATATATATATATATATATATATATATATACACACACACACATACACACACACATTTCGTATATTCAACTTTGAAAAGAAGGGATATTTTCAGTACACCTTGATTTACCCTTATAAAACTTAATATTTATATTGTAGTTTTCTAGTGTTTTTTATTTTTCTATTGTAGAAGTGTATATAATTGGTTAATTTGTTGAATATTTTTCATTCAGGGTTTTTTTATTTGTCTTCTTTCAGTAATGCTAATAAAATGATTGGGTTCCACAAAATGTTCTCAGTGGTATTTTGTCTCAGAGTTCAGTGAACTACCATGAGTAGTTCTATAACTACTGTAAAATAAGCTATTTCTTTGCACTATTTAGCAAATATTAAAGTGCAGTAATCTATGCCAAGTCAATCATTAGACTTCTTATGCATACATTTACACACACTCAGGAACACGAGCAAACTGTGTCATAAGCAAAAGTGTCTTATATAGCAGCATTATAAACTCTAGATATGTAGTGATGGTTGTATGATGATGATGGTGGTGTTTGGCATTTCTAACATTTGTGTCATTTCAGTCAATTCTATACACATACACGTTCCATACCTTTAATTACACTACTGAACCATACAGCAAGCATGTACAGTCTGAGTGTTACCAGTCTATCTTTTCAGGGCAGTATCTGATTGGTGCTTCCTTTATCATATTATATGCATGTACAAGAAAAAGTGTCCTGTGTAACTAACAGCTGTTTACCCATCTACTACATGTAGAAGTATATCTCAGTACAAGTGAACACGGCTGACACAATGAACCTTGTACTGTTTTGGGAATTTGACCTAATTTGTTATCTCCCTCCTTTTGTGTTGCAGCAGCTCCATGATATTTCCACCAAATATTCTCTAAAGGTAAAACATATAACGCTCCATGTTTAATAATTGTCCTTTTTGAATGAGTGTTTTTCCACCCACACACTTAATTGAATGTTGACAATGCAATCATAGATATGGACGAGTACACAGCATGAAAGTAATAAAGGTGCTAGTATTTAACAAAACTAAAGAGCAAATGCATAGTGAGTAAAAGTTTAAACTTTAAAATCAACCCAGACCTAGAACATCTGCTATATCAATAAAATGGTTGGGAAACATACCATAAATTTCATATGTATATCATTAAAATGAACATCCTATTTCACACTTAGTCCCCATTGTTTCAATGACCTTCACTCTTCCTGGAAGATGTTCCACTGTTTTTTCGAACGTGGATGTGGAGATTTGTGCTCATTTAGCTAAAAGGGTATTGACAAATAAAGTCAGGTACTGATGTGAGGTGAGGAGGCCTGGGGTGTAATCAGCGATTCAGTTAATCCCGAAGGTGTTCAATAAGAGCAAGGTCAGAGCTCTGTAGCAGGCCACTCAAGATCTTCCACCCCAACCCATGTAAACCATATCTTCATGGAGCTGGGCTTGTGCACAGGGGTATTGTCTTGCTGGAACAGATTTCGTCCTAAACAACTGTGTGTCTCTAAACTACAACTTGAGGTAAAAGTTTGGGGAAGGTGTCTCAATACTTTTGTCAGTATAGTTTATAAAATGTGAAGTAAATAAAATTGTAGGGGGAAAAAAAGAATCTGCATATGCAGCAATATGTATAAGTAGATGGCTTTTATTCCTCTTTTCAATTTCACCAGAAGCGTCAGTGCATCCCAGGGCAAACAGATAACTGGTCCTGATTCCAGTTATACATCATAAATCTTTTATGGCCCTTTATCTTTTCAGCCAGCTGAGAGTGTCTGCATGGATTTGCACATAACCTACAGTCACACAATCCCCAACAGGTAGATGTACACACACACACTGCACACTGTTCTACTATACGGAACACTTCGTTGTTGGCTTAAACACTTATGGGTGCTAATTCATAAATGTAGAATAAAAAATAAGGTCATAAACAGACTGTTTAGGTTTTTAAATTGTTTTTTCTTTTTAGTGGAGCACACAGGCCTGTAGGAGCTCAGAGTGGAGAGTACCTCTATTGCCCTCCTCAACGCTGGATAAACAACCTGAAGGTAAATAACTTTTAGATAGATCTTCAGCAAACAGCTCCAGCCCAGAGTCAAGACAATCTTCTAAGTGGTGCTATAATAAGGGAAGGATAGCCAGCTGTTAGAGCGGCACACGTCACAGACTGCAAAGTCTGACGCTGTTTCTGTCCCCGTATGTGAGGGACAAAGTGAATATATTGATGATTTTGTTAGTTACTGTGTTGGCCACAGTGGAGGCGAGTGTGTTGGTGGTGTGTGGATGGGGGTTGAACACTGCATTGGTATCTACACTGAAGATGGGGGAATCTAATGAAATACAAGTTTGGCTCGTTTGTCTTTGTCTTGGCTGCTCCCCTGCTTGGTATGCTGTTCTCTTCCATAATTCCTCTCCAGATTTTTTTTTTTGGTTTAGTATCTTTTTTCTTCTCTTGTCTTTAGCTTTAGTTCTTGCTGGACACATGGTCTCCTCTCTGTCTTGGATAATAAAGACCCAGTTTTGGGGTATCAGTGCCTCATTTTTACATCTCAATTTGTTTGAAATTTGTCTGTAATTGATCACACAGGTTGTAAAAAACATACCAGAGCCGTTGAATAATCTTGTGTCAGGCTTTCCAATGTAACATATATTAAGATGTGGGGCGGTGCCTAGAATTACACAGAGGAGAACCGACAGTTGAGATGAAAGTACCCTTAACATTAGCACAGATCAGGTCTAATATTTATTTTCACATGATTCATTGTGTGAACTTTGGCAGCATGAAGGAGGAGTGCATGACTGTTTAATGGATCATTAAACAGAAGGAAAGAGCAAATGACCAGCAACATCACCAGCCAATCAAGACCAGTAGGTATTTCAACATGCTTATCAGTCACACTGGCTTCTCTCACCTTCTGAACCAGCCTTGTTTATCCTGCTGCTATATTACAGAGTTTTTCGCATGTGTGACTCAATACCCCAAACGACTGCACTCCCCAAGAAGTGTTTTATCCCAGGCTTACTCAGGCCTCAGTGGATAATCTCAAACCAGGCAACAGTCTTTATATGCTTAAGTTGTGTTGTATGAAACAGGTTTCTGTGACGCGATTATAATCCGTGCATTCTTCATCTTGTATCTTCTGAAAAGATCTTCTATCGTTCAGTCATTTACATTTACACCACGTTGTTGTAGGTGGAAAAAACTCCCTTTGGATTTATTTGACTGTGTTTAGGATTTATTGTCATATTCCACTATGCTATAAGGCTATTTTTAAGATTTGAGTTGAATTTAGTTGCTTAATGTGATCAGATCAGTTACATGGCTCTGTATGTATTCATGGTTGTGCAAAAAAAAAACGAAAAAGAAAACCAAGAAAATCTTAATTTTGCTTTTACAACAAAAGACTTTGTCAAGGTACAGTAATCCCTGTATCTCTGTAAGTCTCTGTAACTGTATAAATAATATAGCATTTTTGGAGTGGTGTCCGTTTATCGCGGTTTTGTAACGTGACCGCCGCGATAAATGGACGTCGCTCAAAAAATGTTATTTTATTTATACAGTACTGTACTGTTAACATTTTACTTAATTTTATAATGAATAATTATATTTTTATTAATTCATTTCATTATTTCAACATAAAACTCCATAAAAACAATTCCCTATAAGTATTTTTGGTCTATCGTGCTATCTGCGAGAGACCGGAAAATCAGCCAAACAAATTAGTTATGTGGCAAATGCAAATTTGCGAAAGCGGGTGATTACTGTATAATCATTTCCTCACCTCCACAGGATGGCGCCACAGTGCTCCTGTTTCACCCTTGTGCTTCAGAGAATGCTCGCAGGAGTCTTGCGGCTGTGGCTCACTCCTGCCTGCCTCACTTCATCCTCACACCTTATCCTCAACTCAGCCAACAAAGAGTGAGACAATGCTTCGTACCACTAATTTAATACAGCTTAAAGACTGTTTCAGAAATTAGGACACTTATTGGCTTGGTGTGTTTCACACTGATGAATGTGTTTGAACTAAAGAAAACATATTTTATACTGTAACATGCAGTTCAAAGTTTTGACAGGAATTAAGCTAATCAGTACATCCACTACAACTGAACGTGTCAGATACACAGTTTTTATGATGATTATTTTATAATAGGGCAAAAACACTATATCTCAGTACTTGTAGGCGTTTTGACAGTGTCAGTGTCACATAATTTAGTACTGAAGCCAAAACATAGCTAGGAGTTTTTGTAAGAGTATGTATAATGATCATAAAATTGTTTACAGTTTCTTTCCTGTTTTCTTTCCTATAAGCCATTTGCCTTGGTCTCTTGGGGTCACACACTAGAGATGTCCCACGTCACCACTTCAGGAGTGTGTGAGTGGTTACACACAGTTTCCACCAGCTTTAACCAAACAACAGTAAGCCAAAGCAGAAATTACAATCTGTATTTGACAAAAGCTGCTTCAGTGGACCGTGCACTGGATATCTCTGAGAAGGTCAGTGCTCCAAAATATGAAGTAATCTGTGATTATAATAATGTTTATTTTTTTTTTAATATTAGTCTAAACTTTTGCCAGTCTCTAAAAGCATGCTGTGTGGAGGTTCTGTCTGCATACGAGACAACAGCAAGAACGAGGAAACGCCAAGCAGTCCTGCAGCCTGCAAAAAGAGAAATAAATGAAGAAGAAGTAACAAACTCCGGAAAGCCTTCATCCAACGACTCCGAGAAGAACATGCTAAATCATACCCACACACAGCCACTGAACAATAGTGAGAGCACAGATTCACTATCAACAGGCCTTCATGGCCATGTCCTAACCCCTTTCCATACTGCCATTCGCTCAGAGGAGCGTGGTGGTGGTGGTGGTGGTGGTGGTGGCGGCGTGGAAACAGATACAAAGACAACAGCCACACAGTTGCCACTAAAAGAGCCTCTTGGGTACAGCAGGGATGAGGAAACAGTGGAAAAGATCCATGATTCACAGACTGCATTGAACTCTTTAAAGAAGATCAATACTATGGCTGTGAGGAAGCAGCGCATTAAAACTGATGTAGCCGAGTTGAGTGCAGGTGGAGGCTGTGCAGACCCGGGTCACTGCGGGCCACCTGATGTGGCCACTGCGGTGATCGAAGGCCCACTGAGGGGACGCAAGATGATTGTCCAGCGTTCTGATGAGGCAGTGTGGGCTGCAGCAGCTCTGGGCTTCCTCCTGGTCCTGCTCACGCTCTCAGTGCTCCATACACGCCTGTACCGAAACTGCCGTGCACCATCCAGTCTGTACTGGCCTGAGAGCCAGCAGGACTATGAAAGCGTATCAGGTATGAGCTCGTTTTGGTCTTTCCTGTTTTGTTAAAGCAATTTTGGTAATTTATAGCAGACATATTTAAATGTTTAAGACATTTCATGGATGAATATTTTTGTTAGTAATATGGAATTGATTAGGTAATGGTTGTGTTGCAGACATCATTCGCAGGAGGCTGAGGATGGTGAGCAGGAGGAAGAGAAGAGCAAGCCAGAGCAGGAGGCAGGAGCGTCCTTTGCTCTCTGACTCCAGCAGTGATAACGAATGACCCGCAGGATGGTAGCGAAGGGGTCTGGTCTCTTCCCATGGGCTAAAACTCAAGTCTGCATTTCATAGCACTGTGGTTCCCTATGTGGAGGACAGGACCTCATTTACAGGACCTCAAGCAAGGCTTTTTTCACATCGCTGAGGTCCACAAACATGGACTTATACTTACTTTATTTAAAATGTTTTGTTTTTGAAGGTACAGTGTTTTGAAAAAGTATTCACCCCAATGGTTATTTCCATTTTTGCTATATTATACCAGATTTAAGTGTTTAAGAAGGATATGTAGTGCTTCGCTTTAAGAGATCGTCTACAAAAATATAATTCATTATGTCATCAGAATGGATTGTGAAAACTGCTTATTTACCCCCTCAATATTAATTGTCGTTTTGTAGCAATTAATATTTCTCAGGTTGAGATTTTACACATTTTGATTTTCTTCCATTCCAGTGCAAAGTTTCAGTTCAAGCAATTTCAGATCAATTTTTATCCCATTCCAAATGTGAAACCTGATGGAATTGTTTTTTAACCCTAAGCACAGCAGAGCTAGCTTGATCTGCCATTTTATAACATTTTTTAATTATTTTAAGGACATCTTATTAATTAATTTCATTGTGTTATTGTAGAGTTTTGCTTCAAAATGAGCAGAACAAATCCACTAGTAATGATTATCTAATATTGTCTGTATTTACTGGGTTTATGGATTTGAGTCCATCTATCATCCTTTCCCAACATCATGACCCATGAACCAGTGTCTGATTGGTTAAATCTCCTTAATCATCTGTACTTCTGTGCCTAAATTCGATGATGCAATATAGCAAAAGGAAATTATCACAGGGGGCAACATATATGTAGTTTTGTAAGATGTGCAAAACATTTGCATAAACGCAAGATATGAAGAAAATGAACTGGTAAAAACTTTTAAATGGCGTTTATGTTTGTTTATAATGCATTTAAAAGGTTTTATGCTTTTTGCTCTTGAAAAGAATTTCAAAAGCATTTTTTAAATATCAGTCTATTGTTTACATCGTCCTTGAAATCAACTTGCATTTCAAGCTCAGCCCTGAGCAGTTGTAAATCCAATGTATGTTTGGAGGACATTTAGAGAGGAAGACTCGGGGACAGGGCGGGATTATCAGTGTTTGCAATTTGCTCCAAAAAAATGTTTGAATAAATTACATGTAAGTTGCTCTAAAGTTTTGTTTCAGTTTTTTGTTTAGAGTAGAAATATAAAGTCATGGATATTAAAAGAAAAACACCGTTAAAATGGCATTACATCATTGGAATTATATAAAATATATATCTATTTTTTTCCTTGGCAGCTTTCTGGAACAGTAGAAAATTGAACACAGGAGAACGGATGATTAGCAGAATACTTTAGCCAATAACTGCTGCCAGGAAGTTTGGACCCTTAAGCAATGTGACTCAAAACAGACATTAAAGAAAAACAACACCGAAATTGGCGTAATGCGCAAAATCAGTGTTGTGCAATGCTCACTGCATTCCCTGGAGATGAGGCGTAGTAAACTGAAGAGGGAAGTCCACATACACAAACCTAATAACAATATATAATGCAGTTGAAATTTTTAAGTCCAGGAAGAGTCCCCATGGAGTGCTCTCCACTTGTAAACTATTCTGGGAGGATTTTAAGTGCTGTAATCTTCTTCATTTGAATCTCTTCCACATAGCCTTTAGACTTTATGGATGCTAATAGGGTTAACTCTGCCTTAAAGTGGTCCAACGTTTTTCTGAGCAGCAGGCATTTTGTTTAAGTAAAGATAGACCACCTATTTCATATTTTCAACCATGTGTAGGTAGGCGGTATGTGTCAAAGTAACATCCACATGAATGGCAGGACACACACTTTCCCAGCAGAACATCACCCAGAGCATTATAATAGATTGCCTTTTTCCCATAGTGCATTCTGGTGCCACCTCTTCCCCATGTAAGTGATGTGCAAGTACTGAGTCGTCTACATGATGTAAAGGAAAATTGAATACTCAGTACAATGCTCAGTGTTCCAGTTCTGATGCTCACATGCGCATTGTAGGTGCTTTTGCCGGTGTACAAGGTTCAGCATGGGCAATCTGCCTGGTCTGTGGCTACACAACCCTGTACACAGCAAGCTGCGTTATACTGTGTGTTCTGACACCTTTCTATCAAAGCCAGCAATTTGGGTTACAATAACTCTTCTATGGGATAGAATAAATGGACTAGCATTCTCTTCACATTCATTAATGACCCTTGTGCGACCATGACCCTGTAGTTGTCTTTGCTTGAACCACTTTTGATAAATACTAACCACTGCATTCTGAGAACATCCCACAAGACCTGCCTTTATTAAGATTCTCTGGCCTATTCATCTAGTTATTACAGTTTGGTCCTTAGGCTTCCAACTCATCCGACTTCATCTGTCAGTGGTTTTAATATATTGGATCGGTGTATTTGCCAGTCACCATGGACAACTTTATTATTATTATTATTATTATTATTATTATTATTATTATTATTATTATAATAGGTGTAAAAGCCCCACCTACCGCAAACAACACAAAGCTCTGAAACTCACAAATATTCAGCATGTTGTTAAGCAACTGTGCGTGTATTTGGTCTGGATACTGTTTGTGATTCTCACAGCATTGTGTAACAAAAGCAAAATAATAAATGCAGTGCAATATGTGGCTCATTCGTCTTAGGCTTCATATTGTGAAACTGTTGTAATAAATAAGAGACACAAAGAAACAATGTGGCAGGCTGTTAGCATCACACTTCAGCAACAGTCATTACGCAATCTTGCTATTTGTTATCATATACTGGCTGTGGACACACTGTTGATTCAAGAAGGCAAACGGCTAAATCTCAAGTGCAGAACAGATGATCTATGAATAAAATGTGACTTTGCTCAGAGCAACTCTTCATCCAAGTTTGATGAATCAGATGAAATGTTATGTTCATGGCATGTCTATGTAAGTCTGTCGTGTCTTTAATTCATTGCCATCCTTACATTTACATTTCCATCTGGTCACTTTCATATTTTACAGTCTGAAAACCAGCTCACAATCCCAATAGCTTTTCAAGCCTTCTGGATATCTCCAGATCTATCGTTTTTCTAGATGATAATACCTTTGATACATTTCAACACCTTTCAACTCAGAAATATTCAGACTTGAAATGTTTTGAGTGTTTTTTCCCCCCCAGATCTGAGAGGGAGTCTGAGGCTGGCAGAAACTTAATGTGAAACTAAATGTTAGTACAGCAGCATCTTGTTAGATTTACATCTATGTGGAAAATTATTAACTCTCTGGACATTTTCTTTCTAGCAGATCAAACCGCTTACTGCAGTTTTCCAGCTTCTCTATTTAATTTAATATGATGTGGACAGTCTCTGAATCAAGGCCATACCAGAAATGTATATATATTGGAACGAACTTTTAATTAAATACTAAGTTTGTATATAAATGCAGAAAAAAACAATAAGGTATATATGTGTAGTAAAGGTTTCAATTATTAGAGTCTTGGTTTCAATAATTAAATAAATAATTAAAAATTAATGGTTCACCTCTCTTGAGTTGATGATTATAACTACTACTACTATTTTATCTATACATTTAGTTGTTTCTATAAAATTCTTTTTTTTACTGTCCTGTGTCCTTACCGAACTCCTCCCAGTCTGTGAGGTTTTTCAGCCTCGCCGCTGTTTGACTCATAGGTACGTGTTAAAAAGCCTTTCCAGCTACCTTGATCTATCAGTCCAGCTCTTCCCAAGCTGGCCGCTTTCTACACCTCTGTGATTCCTGAGCTGGGCAATGGGGCTTTTTGGTTTAGTTTGTCTCTTTGCTCATTTTGCTCCTCTGTATCTTGGAGCTCCTCTGCTGCAGGTTGAACAAGGAGATGTAACATCACATCAGAGTAAAAAACTCCAGGATGACATGCTACTGGCAGTTGTAAGTTTTTTCTTTCATGACCTTTACATTATTAATTGATTTGCAGTGGAATATTGTATCTAATACCACCCAATCATTAGTTACACTGTTGCTGAAAATGTGTTATTTTATTGTCCTTTTAAAATGACCATCAGATACAATAGATTAGCACTAAAATACAAAGAAGGCACAAATACCATCTAATCAGTGGTGAAGACAAAACCGGTTAGAAGAAGAAAAATACATTACTGCAAATATCTTTTTATTAAGTATTAATCTGCAATATAAAATATAAAGAGAAAACAGTTACAGCATTCTAACTGTCAATTCAGTGATTTTTTTTTTCTTCATCTCTCTCAGAAATACATCGAACGATTCTACAGTTTTCAGACCGGTCCACCTGGACATAGGAAAAGAAGTCATCCTTTTTTTTCCTCTAAACTGAAGGATATGCAAAGCTTTTTTGGACTTAATCAGACAGGCATCCTGGACACTGAGACACTGTCTATAATAAAGACTCCCAGGTGTGGTGTTCCTGATGTTGAAGAATATGTTTACAATCGAGGCAACAGATGGAAGAAAAATGTGATATCTTACAGGTAATAAACTTTATACTAACCATTATAAGAGTTCAGGACCAGTGTTTAGGTGTATAGCTGACAAACTAAAGAGGGTCTGCATGTTTTATGATACCAAACATTTCCTGTGTTGGGTCATTTAGTGTATCTACTTTATTTACATGATATTTCAGAACAATCCAATTCAGCTTTATTTACTATATCAAATATTTTTGTGGGAAGTTTGCATACACTATTTGGTGATATAGTTTTTTTAATTGAGTAATATGAATCAACAGCTGCTAAGGATTACAAAATCTTTACCCATACCCCATGATAGAACTGGTGCAACTCTGTCACTTTTATTTTGCTGCCCTTTTGAAGCCATTCTGTTAAACTCTGGAGGATCATTGTTCTGTTGAAATACCAAATTGTAACCAAGTTTTAAAATAAGGTGTTGCTTTAATATTTTTACATAATCCTCCTTCCACATCATGAAATCTTTTTTGTTTTCTGCATTAATCCTTTTCCAGCAACACATCTGCATAAAATGATGCTGCCAATTCTATGTTTCACAGTTGGGATTGTATTTTTAGATATATTAATATTTACTTAATGTAATGAGAAAACATTCTTCCAAAAGTCTTTATTCTGCAGATCAATACAAACTTCTTCTTTTTCTTTTGGCTGCTCCCATTAGGGGTCGCCACAGCGGATCATCCGTCTCCATACTACTCTGTCCTGTACATCTGACTCTTTCACATTATCTAAATGCATGTCTTCCCTCACCACATCCATGAACCTCCTTTTTGGCCTTCCTCTAAAAAGGAGGTTCATGGATGTGGTAAAGGAAGACATGCAGGTAGTTGGTTTGAAAGACCAATTCCAAACTTCAAGATCAATAAAACTTGTGTCTGGCTTTGTATGCCAGTTTTGTTGTATGACCTTTTTCCCTGAGCAAGAACCTTACAGGTTTGTTGATGTGTGACTCTAATTTTTAGTGGATGTTATAATGGATGCCTCCAATTCCTTCACTATTTCCTTTTGTTTTCATTGTTGGATTAAGTTTATACTTTTCAACCAAAGTTAATTCATCTGTGGGAGTTTGTTTCAACCAATTTTCTTAACAATGATTTGTATGTGTGGTCCCAAGATTGTTATATTTACATACAATTGTTGGTGCAGATGAATGTGGTACCTGCAGGTATTTGAAAATTACTCCTAAGGAGTAACTGGACATTTAGAAAATCCAGAATGATCTACTGAGATTTCAGCTGAGTTGTTTCGAATTTCCCATTGTATCAAGGGCAAAAATGGACTGCCTTGAGTACATTTTGTTACATACCGATTATAACATTTTACATTTATAGCATTTGGGAGATGCTCTTATACAGAGCAAGTTCCATTTATCTGATTCATACAACTGAACAGCTATAGAGTTAAGGGTTAGGGTTAGGGTTAGGGTTAGAACACTAAAATTCTTATATAATAAATGAAAATGCAATAAATCGCTCTAATTGATTATTTTTAAATAATCTCTGATTTTAACAAGGTAAATAAATTAACTGAATAAAATACTGAGATTGAATATCTTTAGCCGAGGTGTAGGTAAAAATGTTGTCAACAAATATATATAGCTTTCTGTCAGTTTTAAATTCAGCTTAAATTTCTCTTGATATTTCAGTATTGGGAAGTACACCAGTGACCTACCTATTGCTACAGTAGACTCCTTGATTGGAGCAGCTCTGGATGTGTGGGCAAAGGCCAGCCCTTTACGATTCTTCAGATCTTCCTCTCAGCAAGCTGACATCATGGTGGAGTTTGGCTCCAAATGTAAGAGTCCATGAGTTGATTACAGACAGGATTGACATGATCGCTCTGTCAGCCTTCGGATGATAATGATTTATTAATGAGTTACATAATGTCTGATATGACAATTCCTTCTTTTTTTTTTGCATGTGCTGTTATACAAAACAATCCAAGACCATGGAGACAACTACCCCTTTGATGGTCCTAAGGGCACACTAGCTCATGCTTTTGACCCTGGGAGGGCATTGGGGGAGATGTTCACTTTGATGATGATGAACTTTGGACGGCAGATTCCAGAGGTGCTTCTTTTGCTTGCCAAATAAATATACCCCACATCAAACACTATTTTTGTAAATACAATACAATCTGGTTTTATGCTAAATTAAATATACCCGATTGTGCAAACTATTGACCTACTGTAAAATACAGTATTTTTTAGTATGTCATAGTAATATGAGAAAATGTAAAAAGTATTTGTTTTTCTTTGTGGTGTTATTTGACAATGACAGGGTGGTTTTAAATAGGATTTCTGTCTCCCACTGCAGGATTTAACCTGTATTTGGTTGCAGCACATGAGTTTGGACACGCCCTGGGTTTGAAACATTCTCAAAACCCACAGTCCCTCATGTATCCCACATACAGAAATCGACAATCACAAAACTTGCTTTCCAGCGATGATATTATGAACATCAACGCACTGTATGGTATAAATTCCATTGTTTTCTCTACCCATGTTGTCCACAGAGATGTACTGAAATTCCCCTCATTTAAAATCGCTGATGTTTACTTACTTTTCAGTTAAGTGACTAAAATGACTAAAATAATGAAAATGTTTCTGATGTTCCACAGGGCCGAGTGTTACATCTCCTTATTTCTCAAGCCTAAACTGGAACTTTCCATTCAACCGTTGGTACACTAGCTTTTTGTATCCAAGGGCAATAAAAGACAAATGTGATCCTGATCTGTCTTTTGACTCTGTTACTAATGTAGGGGCATCCATTTTATTTTTCAAAGACCGGTGAGTTACTTGCAAAATAATAACAAATTCTATTGTTAAAAAACAATACAAAATTGTATTTACAGACAAATTAAAGGAAAACTGGTGGGTTTCTGCTTTTATGCTATGGGGGACATGTTTCTGGCATGTTTGGGTTTGCTTGTCCCCTTAGACAGAAGTCATTACATTTACATTTGCGCCATTTAGCAGAAGCCCTTGTCTAGAACGACGTACAAAATTGAGTCTTTATCAATTGATAAATCTACACTGGTACGCTAGATAACAACTTAAGATAAATCAGCCTACAACTGTTAAGAGAGGTTTTTTAAACCAAGCAAACTTGGAAAGTGTTAGTTTAAGTATTTAAGGAAGAGGTGGGTTTTAACCAGTTACTTGAAGATAGCCAGGGACTGCTGTTCAGATATCCACCACCTTGATGCCAGAAAAAGAGAAGAGCCTTAAAGTATACTTACCTCTTAACCTACAAATTACTAAAAGGAATTAATTCTAGATGAATTCTGACTGATCAAACATTTCTATCCTAATAGGAGTTAACTCTTCCAGGAGGACAATGTCCATATCCACTGAATGTGATGAGTAATTATGTGCTAGTGCCTAATTGGGGTCTCAAGCCAGTTAGAAACTTATTATATTGGAGATTTTTTTCTGATGTGTAAGGCAGCACTCTTTACCACCACCCTCAGAACACCAACTAAACAATACCTTTTTAATGCCTGATGATGTTCCCTGTATTAGATTTCCAAAATGTTTTCCTTTAATTTGTCACCTGCTTGTACATGTTAACCTTAGATTTGTTACAAATAACTAAGTTCCAATCATAATTGTGTGTGTAAAACTGATCAGTGCTAATTACTGTACCAGATGAAACATATGCAAAAAATTTTTTTTATAATACTTTTTTTTTCATAACTGCTACTTTTCTTTATCTACAAAGGTATTTGTGGATCAGGCATAATAGGAAACACATCAGAGAGGGTCCCATCAATAGCTTCTTACCAAAAATCAATTCAACTATTGATGCTGCCTACTGGTTTCCACAAACCTCCATGACCTTCCTTTTCACTGGTACTGACCCTCACTGGTGCTGTTCTGTCCAATTATATTATATACTCGAGCTCATGCTAATATACTAAATTCGATCAATTTCCCTACAGGTTCCAGTTACTGGACTGTGAAAGACTTTGGGAGGAAAAGCTGGCGTAAAAAAATCAGCAGCTTCGGTTTCCCAGCTTCAGTACACCACATCGATGCTGCAGTCCACATTCCCAAAAATCACACCTTATTCTTTACTCAGGATCAGTACTGGAGGTATGTAATATGCAGAAGCTGTGGTATCAAAAGGTTTTGAGACTAGCACACCACATATAAGATAAGATATACCTTTATTCGTCCAACAGTGGGGAAATGTCTTTGTTACAGCAGCAAAGAAAAAATAAACGCAAATATATAAAAGAATAGACACATAATATAGCATACAGTATATACACAACACAATGTATAAATACAAATAAGGAAGAAAAAAAGAGACCACTAGTAATTAGTTACGCAAGTATTGCAGGTAATATTGCACACAGGTAATATTGCACGTATTGCAGGTAATCTTGCACACAGGTAATATTATTACACAGTTCAACAATAATAACAGTGTATTTTGGTGACTGGTTCACTGGGAGCAGCTTTGATTGTAAAGTCTAATAGCAGCAGGGAGAAAAGACATCTTCTGTATCGCTCCTTCAGACAATTAGGATGTAACAGTCTGTCACTGAAGGAGCTGCTCAACGATGAAACTGTTTCATACTGTGGGTGAGAGTCGTTCTCCAGCAATGATGATAGTTTTGCCACCATCCTCCTTTCTCCCACCTCCTGTACAGTGTCCATTCCCTGAATGTTTACTGATGGTAATGATGAAGTGTGATTGTGCCTACGGCAATGCACCGCCAGTTCTTTGGTTTTCCCCACATTTATCTGGAGGCAGCTCCATTGGCACTAGTCCACAAAGTTCTGGATCATTCCTCCGTACTCCCTGTCATCATCATTCGTGATCAGACCGACGATGGCAGAGTCATCAGAGAACTTCTGCAGGTGACAGGTTGCTGAGCTGAACATAATGTCTGCAGTGTAGGCGGTGAAGAGGAACAGGGTTAGAACCGTTCCTTGCGGGGCTCCAGTGTTGCAGACAACCATGTGAGACTCACAGTCACGAGTCCTCACATACTGTGGTCAGTCTGTAAAGTAGTATCCAGGCAGACAGATGATGGTTCACTCCCATGTACACCATCTTATCCGTCAGGAGCGCAGGTTTGATGGTGTTAAAAGCACTAGAGAAGTCAAAAAACATGACTCTCACAGTGCTCCCAGCTTTTTCCAGGTGTAAAATAGCCCGATTTAGGAGGAAGATGACTGTCTTTCACTCCAATGCCAGGTTGGTAGGCAAACTGAAGTGGATCCATTGATGGGCTCACCAGAGGTCAGAGATGAGTGAGCACCAGCCTCTCCAATGTCTTCATCAAATGCGAGGTCAGTGCTACTGGTCGGTAGTCCCCAAAGTCTTTTGGGCGCAATGTCTTTGGTACAGGCACGACGCAGGATGTTTTTCATAGCTGTGGCACCTTCCCCAGCTTCGGGCTCAGGTCAAGCATGTACAGCAATATGCCTCACAGCTGGTCTGCACAGGTCTTAAGGAGCCTGGAGCTGATGCCGTCTGGGCCCGCAGCCTTCCTCGCTTTGATCTTCCTGAGCTCCATTCTCACCTGGGCTTCTGTGAGGGGCAGTGTGTATTGGTAGGAGTGAGGACTGGAGGGAATCGGCAGGGGAGGGGAAGTTAGATGTGTTGTGTGTAGGCTGTGAGCTGATAGCAGTGCAGAGGGAGGTGGGGCTGGAGCAGCTTGCTGTGGAAGCAGAGAAGGGGGGTTGCAGCAGGGGGGACTGGATGGGGGCAGGAAAGGGTAGCCGATCAAATCTGTTAAAGAATTGATTAAGATCATTCACCCACTTCTGGTCACCCTCAGCCTAAGAGCTGGGCTCCTTATGACCAGTGATGGTTTTGAGCCTCTTCTACACACCGCCTATGTTCTGCTCCAACTGATCCTCCATCTTCCTCCTGTAGCAAGCTTTTCCTCTTCTTTCTTAGTTTTTTCTGGACAGTTTTCAGCTCTTCATTGTTTCCTGATTTAAAAACCCTCTCCTTCTCTTTAAGGAGAGTCTTTATATCAGGGTTGATCCATGGTTTGTTGTTGGGAAAACACAGTACAGTCCTGGTGGGTACAGTATTCTCCTCACAGAAGTTGATGTAGTCAGTAATACAGTCTGTTAGATTATCAATATCCTCCCTATGAGGATTGCACAATTCCTCCCACATAGTTGTTTCAAAACAGTCTTTCAGAGCCTATACGGTCGCTTGCTCCGGAAATGCTCCGTCAGATGCCTAAAAACCTACCGGTAGAACTCGCTTTTGAAAGTCTGGCCTCTGGGTATGAATTAATGATGTCGCGAAAGTCAAAAAAGATGATGAGCATGCACTTGGTCGAGATGTGGACCTGCCTTGCCTTTTTCGGTCGCGAAAGACTGTGTAGACTGTTGTGCCCCTTATAACTATGTGCCCCTTAAAACACCTCAAACAACAGCAGCACTGCAGTAAACTTGCCAAATCATGTCAAACATATCTGTGGCAGATTTGCCCAGTTTCACACAGAATTTTACCTTTGCTCTTTGTTCTACCTTGCTGTCTATGATGAAATCACAGACATGGTCAGAGTAGCACCAGTTGCACAGCTCCCAATGTACACAGGATGATGTCTTTTGACACACTGACTTATAAAAGTCGGTGCTCCCTGTGACTGTGCGTGCAGCCATGTGCTGCAATCTGTTGGCCTGTTACAGAACTAATCTCAAAACTAATACTACCTCGTACAAGAGTCATGCTTAATTGTATGCATCTTAAATTTATTCTGAGATTTTATTTATTTAGATACAATGAGGAAAAGAAAGCCTTGGAAGAATCTAACCCACGCATCATCTCAACTGATTTCCCAGGCATTAAGTCACCCATCAGTGCAGCTGTTTATAAGGATGGTGGGTAAACAGCACAAATGTATTTCCTATGTTTATCTCAATGTCTTGCATATATTTTTTTATCTCATGTCTTGTTTTACAGGTTTTCTTCATTTCTTTGTTGGAGCTGAAGTGTACAAATACGATGTAATGGTGAAGAAGGTTATTTTGATTAAAAAAGCTAATTCTTGGCTTGGATGTTAACAAAGACTTACATTTGATTTGTTTGAAGTTATAGGCTCACACAGTGTAATTGTATGAAAGTACAATGTATTCTATCCCCATAATTATACAGAATGTCAGAAAATCAGGTTACATCTGCATCTACTGGACAGGGTTTTTTTTTTATTATTGTCTTTGTAGAAATTTAGGAATATTTAGAAATAGTACAATAATTTATTATGCTATATTTGTGTGAACACTAAATTTGTTTAAAACAACCAATGTCATTTGTTAAGTTTCTGTACAATTAGCACAGTTTTATAGACACTTCTGTTTAAAGGTAGAACCTGCTTGAATAATGTTAGATTGTTAAATTCTGCTCAGCACTGTGTAATTAACGGCCATCAAGATATTAATGCCAGCTTGTATAACACTATGAATATCAGTGGCGGGCTGTGCATTTGGTACCTGGGCCTTCAGTGGGGACTTACCCAAATTATTCCACCTCTTAATACCACCACTATCACGTCTCACTTATAGAAACCATCAATACTATACAAAAACGCAATATAACAAAACGTGTCATTAGAGAGAGAGGCATTTCACATATAGAGGGTGAATACCATTTTACTAAAGCAAGCTCCAAACCTCTACATTACAACCACAACTGTGCCTACATCATCTGGAGCAGTTCAGAATCAATATTTGTCTAATATCTAAAAGATTTGTTTTTACATGAAATACAACCTACTCACCAGAGATGCAGACTTATAATTTGCACCGCTCCTAGAGGCAGTAAGCCAAACCCTTTCCCAGGCTGAGACAAGCTAGCTAGCTCCGGGGTTGACCGACCTCTCCTTACGATGTCTAGCTTTTCTTCAAAATAGATTTTTAAGAATGTCTGAGACCAAATAAATTTCTCTTCCTCTGTCAGCCATTGTGGGCATAAAAAAGTCTTACTCTGACGTATTAATGTGTGCATTGCGCTACAGATGTGTTTTGCCAGTCAAACTTGGCTGGAACAGTTTACCTCTGACCAACCAATCAGAGGACGGAAAAATGCTGACGCTATTCTGGGCCAGCTAGCTGAATTTGAAATCTGATTGGTTAAAGAAACAGACTCATTGCTAATAGAGACTATGGTAAAAAGGCCAGCATTACTGATTCTGAAGGCCCTGGTCAGATTAGATTGACATGGCAGCACATGGAGGCTGAAATTTAAATGGACAAAAAACATCCACATCCACGTACTGGAAGCAGTGCAGCCAAGAGAAACTCAAAGAAAAAAGAGAATAAACTGTTGGGAAAAAATTTATACAGTTTCATGGAACAAATATTAGAATTTAGTTTGTAAATGTAGGTCAGTGCTTCTGATAGTGTTTAGGCCAGCAGAGAAGGCTTTGCTGACCCTGACTGCCTGCCACTGATGAATATTTGTTTCAGAAAATGATACTGTAGAAGTGGTATGCAGAGAATATTAACACCCCCCCACCACCACCACCATTTAATACACAATTAGATATCCATACCTGAGTGTGATGTTTAATAATGTTGATGTAAATGATTCATAACAGAAATGTAATGTGTTATTATTGTTTAGATCAAATTAAATATGATTTTCTGTCAACCTAACAGTTTGATGAACCTATATATTATTTTGTGTCATTTCTTTGTCTAAGTAATATTAATTTGGCTTTCATCATTTGGTTCTGATTGACCAACAAATACACAGTGTGTAAAAACGTACTAGAAATTGGCTGAACATGATCGAATTGTGTGGCTTTTTAAAAAAATGTACAACTAAATTTATCTCAATTAACTTTAGGGTAAATTCTTTCTTGGTTCATGTAAGACTAAACTGATTGAAGTTTTATTTGGCTTTAAAAATGTTGAGTTGGAGGTCAGAGGTGGCAGATTTAATGTAATTGAAAGTAATCTTCAAGACTTCCACACATTGTTCACTGTTGTTTGTAAAGTCATTATAATGCTTAAAGTATTTACACATCTGTCACTTTCTGACAAATCTAAATGGTTTACATTCTTGCCAAACCAGCATCAATGTGTGTGTCACAAGCTTTTTTCTTCTGATGGTGTCTTTAGTAAAAAGAAATCTTAAATTTTCACCTGAAATGTTGGTTAGTTGTCTGCCACGACTTATATCGCAAGAAATCTATTCTGGTTGTTCATTATGCCAAAGGCAATGCAGTATAAACAATTTTCTCCTAAACATCCTCACAAGAAATTTAGTTGTGTGTAGATTCCAAAATGTGTGTAAAATACTGACATTGTAAAAAGTTTTTATCGGTCTCCAAACGACATTGTTTCCCAAAAAGACGACATCTGAGATGGTGTGTTACTTGTTTTGGTAAAATTAATCACTAACCCATTTAAGTTAATACTGGTTGCAGTGCTGGGGAGGCATGCTGCCTTTTATAAAGCCACAAACAGAAACTGTTTATCTCATAGGTTTGCCACACACGTCCTCTGATGCAAAAAATATATATAGATCAGTGATTGTCTTGTGGTTATTCGGTAGGCAGCAACATGTTGAGAAAAGTCAGATAGGATGGCTATGGTCACTGGAAAAAAAATGTCACAAAAAAAAAATCTTATTAAAGAACTCGCCTCTCCCCGGGTTCATCAAACAGAAAATTTGTATTTAACAGTAGAATTGTGATCATGTTCCACAGAATTCAAGAGGAAGAAGGTCAAAAGTTATTTGCATGTGCAATTTTTAGCTGAACAGAAACACTTCCTTAAAGATGCTCAATGTAAAATGCACCAACAGATTTAATACCTTCTTAATACTGTAATAATTATAATACATTTTGTATTAACTTATTTGACTACATTTCGTCTATTATACTTAAAACACTTCTAATACAAAATACTGGTCCCTTCTTTTAATGGTTTCTTAGTTAGATAAGTGGTAGCTCAGTGCTTATAATGTTGGACATTGGATCAAAGGGTCATGAGTTTAAATTCCAGGACCACCAGGCTCTAAGCAAGGTTCACACCCCTCAACAGTTCAGTTGTATAAAATGAGATAACTAAGTCAATCTGGATAAGGATGTTTGCCAAATGCCAGAAATGTCATTGTGTGGACTTCACAACATTCCTTCTCGAAAATCTCCAATTGTACCACGTCCCAAAATGTGTATTATTGGTGACTGAAGAAGCCACTGAAGAACAGAGCACTCATTATGTTCATGGACCAGTTTCAGACAACTTGTAATTTGCTATATGGCACATATCATCATACTCCAACCTTAATAAGAGGGTAAATTTTGCATACATTGTGTCGGGAAAACATCCCCACACTGTTAAACCAACACAAGTCTGAATTTTCCATGCCGAGTTACGACCATAGCACCTGCTCGTTGCAAGAGAAATTAAGATTCATCAAGAACAGGCTACATTTTTCCACATTTCAGCTGTTTTTGCGAGGCTGTACTCACTCCAGCCAGCTGCCCTTCTGTTTTTTGGTCTGAATGAAGTGTAACCTGATGTGTGCTGGTGTTGAAACCCACCCACATCAAGATTTGACGTGTTTTCAGATACGGTTTTCTGTTCACCACATTTGTAAGGAATCTTTAATTGAGTTTCTGTAGGATTTGTTTCATCTTGAACCAATCTGGCTATTCTCCTTTGATCTCTTTCATCTACAAGATGCTTTGGCCCACAGAATCTATGTTCAGACGTTTTTTGTTTTTCTACATCATTCCATGTAAACATTTTGTGGAAAATCTTGAACCAGTTGTCTGGCAACATGGTCAAAGTCAACAAGATCACATTTTTACACATTATATTTGGTAAGAACTAAACAATCTGCACACTTTTATGCATTAATTAGGCCAAGTCATTTCAGAAAAATCACATCTCTCTTATTTGAAAATTTGATTTAGTAGAGGAGTTTCACTAAAAAGTGCAAGAGATGCTGTTTGCAAAGTTTCATTTGACAAAATGAACATGCACATTTGAACTACTGTACAATGTTGCAGAACTGCAAGTAAAATATAGCACTGAATATAAATAATACTTCAAATCTTAAAAGTACTGTATTTATGTGGACTTTAAAATGTTACAAAGCAGTGTGAGAGGCTATACAATAACTTTTTTTTATATAATAACATTCCCTGGGATAGTAAGTATTACACATTTACAACAACTATACAAAACTAATATGAAGATTAGAACCAGAAATGTTGTTCTTGGTGTTTTCTTTCTTGCTGTTTCTCATCAGCTTTTATTCTGCAGTTTTGCCCATTTTCTCATTCATCATAATGCAGCGATGACAGAAACTTGTCGACGTCTAGGTCATGTGGGAAGGAATCAAGAAGCTTCTTCTGCTTCTACAAAATGATAAGGAAATGGCAGACATTTTTCCACAACATTCCTTTATAATGGGCCACAATGTTCTACAGGGAACAATTCACTCGACTTACCTTAGCTTTCTTCTTACTGCCTGATGAACTTGTGAGGTGAAGTTCTTTCTTCGCTGTAGGACTCGGTTCAACGTGCTTGCGCTTTTTTCCTTTGGAAGCACCCGATTTGGCCGCACCGGCCTCCTCCTGGCGCAAGCTGTCTTTTAAAGGTCCTCCTGTCCTGGCTGCACGGGAAAGGATCATGAGTGTATGGGCAGCCATGTTGATGCTGCTCTCGCTCCCTGCCTCGCTGGCTGGGCTGCAGGTAGGAAGGTCTGGTGTAACAGGAGGAACCAGGTGTTTAGGTGTGGCCTCTCCTTCACGCCCGTGCTTTTGCCTTGCAGGCGTTCTCAAAACATCCAACAAGTCCTCGTGGAGACGACCCGGAACAGGTGTTTTTGGAAGCGGTAGGTCTGAGGAGCCTCTTTTCCTGGGTGGTGTGGAGATGAGACTCTGGCTCTGGATGTCCTGTAGCATCTCCACTGCCTGCTTGGTAAGAGGGCTTGTTTTGCATGTTGGTTTCCCAGAACCGCCCTGAGATAGCGCTGCCGTAGATCTTACAGTAGATAGTAATAGAGCAGGCACTGGACGCAGCTCTTGTCGACCGCCTTCTACTTCATTCTCCTTGTTTGCCGTGACGCTGGGCGAGGACTGTGTGACGTTACTCTCAGAGGGTCCATCAGATGTTTTCACAGAGCGTTGTTCACGTTTTTCCTCTTGTGAAGTGTCTTTTGTGATGCTCGTAGACTTAGGCTTGAGACTTGGAGAGGAAAACTTTAAATTGTACTCAGGGTTTGAAAATACTGCTGAATCGCCTTGTATATTTAATGTGGGTTGTATTCTCTTTTTAGGCTCTGACAGAACTGCTTTTTGCTGAACAGGATTGTTTGTAGACGCGATTGACTCGACTGTCCGAACAGTCCCCGTTTCCATGGGTTTTGTAGCTTCCGTTTGCTGCTGAGGTGAAGAAGCTTTTGCAGATTCCTTTGTTCCTATACTCTGGCTTGGCTCTGATAATCTTAAGGTCTCGACTCTTCTCTTGGCTTTAGCGTTACTTGAAACAGCATGGGTTTGCTCTGTCCTTGTGGACTCCTTCATAACAGGTGAGGCTGCAGCTGCATTTGTAATTGCTGACCAGTGTTTTCTTCAAAGCAAAGTATTCTTCGGTGACTAGGGCCTACTCCAATACTGTTGTTCAGCTGCTCTGAAGCTTGAGAGCTGTTTGAGGCTTGATTAGACCCACTAACAGGAGTCACATTTTTGCCTGGAAAATACAAATACCTCTTTTAAATTACCAAAAATATTGAAAGTAGATACATTCAAAAATGACTGCCAGTGAGTTCTATGCTAAGCTTCTTCTTTACTGAAACTTTACCTGGTTCCACATTGTCCTTATGTTTCGACACAACCTTTGCTGATTGGTTCAACAATTTTGGACCCGGCAATGTGAACATCTGTAAAGAAAAATCAATTATACCACTATTTTCAAAGCAGCATCTTTAAAGTTTAATTTGCACAACATACCTGACTGGGTACCACAGTGACTTTTCCTGTACTGTTCTGTCCTAAGACAGACACTGGGACTGTCACATTCTGTATCATGGGCTGCACTGGTGAGGAAATGATGATGGCTGATGCTAGAAGATAAGAATGATTTGAAGGTAACAATTTTTTTTTTTATGAACAACATTAATCTCGTCAGCAATGCCGAATGCTAATAAAACATTTGATTAAAGACTATACATATTTTCCATATTTCCATCAAAATGAGCCCAATTTAGACCTATAGCTAATAGTTTACTAGTTAATCACTAGGCTAATGCAACTGTTTAAAAGTTCTTTGACTTACCAGATGAGAAAGGTCGAGATACATTTTGAGCGATAGAAACCACAGCCTGAGGTCGAGGTGGTGTAGCCACAACGTGTGGTGGTGAACATACTGTTCCTTCTCCTGCACCACCTGCAAGCAGCATCATACTGGAATGCTGGTCAACTGAACCCTGATCAGTCACAACAAAATAGCTGCTTGCTCCTCCGAATGTTGGGTTAGCAGGTAACAGCTGGATGAATCCAGTCTCCGGTGCCTTGAGTCGTGCCTGTGGAGACTGCAAATTGTTCTGCGTGCTAACGGCCTGGTCTCCGGTGGACTCGGACCCCTGTAAGTTGCTCACTGCCTGTGCTGTCTCCTCTGCGGTGATTGAGGAGGCAGGGGAAGAAGGCACTACATTAGACTGAACTTTGCCTGGGGAGGACAGGAAGATTGTGGGTATGCGATCACCGCTGATGCTGGAGACAGCTTGGTTCAGAGCAGAGTCACTGCTCTGCTGATCTTGCTCATCACTGACAATAATCTTAAGAGTTACTATCTTATTAGGATCAGACTCAGTGGTTTGAGACTCAGAAGGATTGATCATTGTGGAAGAGGAGGTTGAGGAGCTGGCTATAGACTCAGATCCAACTGAAGCTGATGGCTCCAAGGGTCCTGGACTGCTGGTCTTTGTTGTATTGGAGCTTGACTCCTCCTGTATTACTGTGTTAAGTAAAGTAACCTCATTTGTTGCTGGCTGATGACTTGACGCTTGCTTAGATATGGAGATATCCTTTGCTTTTAAGATCGAAGGCTCACTTTGACCTGAAGCTTCAAAAGCTAGTTGTGTCCTTCCTGACTTATCTGCTCCAGATGTAGCCCCTGATGTCTCCGCTCCCACTTTGGGGGTGGTTTCTGCTTGCGTAGTGGAAACTGGAAGTTTTTTACTACTTGTTGAAGAGACCTCCTGAAGTAATCGTTGTGGTGTCCCATCAGCATTGCAGTCTCGAGACATTTTAGATGTTGGATTATCCACCTCCATGCTTGCTCCCTCTTCAGATAGAGATGAGGTTGATGCATTTGGATCAGAGGATGATTTATACGATGTTCTGTTTTTCAGCTGGCTTTTTAAGGTGGAGCTTGTGCCTCTGGTCTGGTTCTTGCTGCCTGAGACTCTTCTTCTGCTGGCAGCATTTTTGTTTTCTGGAGTTCTTGTCGGAGTTGCTTTTTGTTTAGATCCTGCACATGATTGAGAGGGTGCATTAACCGGCTTGCCTGTACTGAGAGGAATGGCCGCCTTCCTTTTACTTTTAGCATCTTTTACATTTCTACTCCTTAGGATTCTTGTGGTGGTTTCTGCACCTGATGTAGAATCGTCCTGTCCAGTTCCTTATGAGATAGAAAAAAAAATTGTTTATCTTTTTTCTAAGTCCGATGTGATTTTGTGGTCTTTTTTAACACAGTTTAGGTGCTTTGCAGACCCTGTAAACTGCATTACTACACAGTATTCCAGTGAAATATACAGGGAAAACACTGTTACAATGTCTAACATATATAATACAAAATATTTACCTGTGTCTGTAGCACTGTCTATATGTAAAGGCTCATCACTCTCCTGAGCACTGTTACTTCTTTCAGCACTCTCACTACTTTCAGGTGTTTTATTTTTTCCTGGAAGCAATTAAATGGTTTATCTGTTAGCGAGCTGTGTGTACAAGACAGATATACAATATACTCTTTATTTATTGTCAACTGTACATACATACTCAAACAAAACATTTTTCTTCTAACCATACAGATAAGCTCCATGTTGGTGTGCTAATCAATAATAATATTTGCATTGATAGTCGCACAGGGTCTGTTCTGAAGTGACTCGCGGCCATCAATCACCTCGCTCACAACATGGTGTGAAGTTTTCATGGTTTTTAGCGAATGCTTATGCATTTGTACACCAATAAATATTTGTTCCTTTGTTTTTTTTTTTGTTTTTTAAAACAAGCCTGTCAGCTTGCTGCATTTCGTTCCTCTCTCTTTTTATAGCATTTGTCTACTACAACAGTAACTTCTCTGTTTTCATACGTGATTGAAGTTCAAATGCTTGTTATTAATGTTTGGATATTTAATTTATGCATACATCATTTAATTTTGATACAAAACCAAATTAATTATATATTCTAGATGCTTATAGCTTTACTACTAAACAAAATGTCTTTTTTTTAACAAAAATTGGCAAAACAATGTATCGTTTTATATTGATTTTTTTGCCAACTTGCCATCTGCAATTATCATTAAAAACAATACAAATGTTGATTTACACAAATTGCTTCACCTTGCATACTCAAATGCCGTTTTTATTTTTTAGGTTTTCATAAAGAAAAAACCCAGTATTAGTAAATTTGTTCAAATGAGAACCCTCCTCAACCATCAGCCACTATAAGCTAAAGTTAAACAAAAGATTTAAATGCAAACGCCACATATTAAGTACACTTTTACCCATAAATACCCTGAATTATGCTTTTATATAGGTTTAATAAAGTACAAGATTATTTTTTCCAGATTAATTGGGGGGGGGGATTAATTGATTATTAAAATAATTGTTCGTTGCAGCCCTAATATACACACACACACACACACACACACACACACACACACACACACACCCCAACACAGCACCCTACCGTATACATGATAAAGAAATCACACTGCCATGTAATTGTTTGCTGGAATGGGACCAGTAAATGCCATTAATACTTCAAATCAGCATGAGCTATCGTACCATAATCGAAGAGTTCAAAAAGAGCCTGGAAGGCAGGGTCTGACGCTGTCTGTTCTAAGATGTCCTGAATGGCCTCATCGGTCATGTGAAATTCTCCCTAAATATAATCCAAAAAAACATTAGCCACAAATGTTACCTCTACAGTGTCTCTAATCAACAAGGGAGAAGTTAGTTTCTCTCGGCCTGAATACATGACAATTCACATGATATTAATACACAAATTAGCAAATTTGCTTCCTTATCAAAGCCCCATTGCACAAAACTACAAGCTAGTGGAGTGAAAAAGTGTTGGCCCTGATTTCTTTTTTTTTTTTTTGCATGTTTGTCACACTTTAATGTTTCAGATCATCAAACTAATTTAAATATTAGTAAAAGATAACAAGTGAACACAACATGAAGTTTGTCAATAAAGGGTAGTATTATTGAGGGAAAACAAATTCCAAAACTACATGGCCCTGTGTGGAAAAGTGTTTGCCCACCTAAAATTAATAACTGGCTGGGCCACCCTTTGATTTGATTTGACTTGCTGTAAGTCTGTTACATCACTGTGGAGGAATTTTGCTCCACTTATCTATTCAGAATTGTTGTAATTCAGCCACATTGGAGGGTTTTTGAGCATTAACCACATTTTTAAGGTCATGTCACAGCATCTCAATAGGATTCAGGTCAAGACTTTAGGTCATGAAGATGGCCGGATATTCTCCTTCAGGATTTTTTTGGTAAACAGCAGAATTCATGGTTTCATTTATCACAGCAAATCTTCCAGTTCCTGAAGCAGCAAAACAGCCCCAGACCATCACACTACCACCACCATATTTTACTGTTGGTATGATGTTCTTTATCTGAAACGTGGTGTTACTTTTACACCACACGTAATGGGACACACACCTGCCAAAAAAGTTAAACTTTTGTCTTGTCAGTCCACAGAGTATTTTCCCAAAAGTCCTGGGCATCATCAAGATGTTTTCTGGCAAAACTGAGACGAGACTTTGTTATTTTTGCTCAGCAGCGTTTTTGTCTTGGAACTCTGCCATGCAGACCATTTTTGCTCAGTCTCTTTACTATGGTGGAGTCATGAACAATGGATGTGGTTGTGGGGTCTTTTGTGACCTCTTGGACAAGTCGTCGCTGTGCTCTCGGGGTAATTTTGGTCGGCCAGCCACTCCTCCACTGTTCCATGTTTTACCATTTGTGAATAATGGCTTTCACTGTGGTTCGCTGGAGTCCCAAAGCTTTAAAAAAAACGACACTCTAATTTTTTCTGAAATTCTTTGGATCTCGGCATGATGTCTAGCTTTTGAGGATCTTTAGATCTAATTCACTTTGTCAGGCAGGTCCTATTTAAAAGATTTCTTGATTGCTAACAGGTGTGGCAGTATTGCACACCCAGGCCTGATTACTGCCACACCTGATTAATTAAAATATTAGTTTGATGAGCTGAAATATTTAAATGTGACAAACATGCAAAAAAAATAAGAAATCATTAAGGGGCAAACACATTCACACCACTGTACTAATTTAAAATCCCTTGTCCCAGCAGAATTTTTAAACCTTGGCCTACTTATATTAGATGTTTTTGTTGAGACTATAAAGTCAATCTCAATAAGGACAATATTGATGATCAGTGCAAATAAGGAACTGAAAACATTAATATTTTACCTGTAGGCCCAGTATTTCATCTATAGACTGTTCTTGCTCCACTGTGCTGCACACTACCTTAGATGTCTGTGGGCTGTTTTCGCTGTCAAAACATATATATAATAGACATCAATACATTACAAAACAACTCTCATACATTCACATCTGTAATGTGGCATTGGAATATATCTATAACCAGAACCTTTAAAATATAATCACAACTTTGTTGCATGCCTTAAGATTACCTAGGAATGATGAATTTGTTGATATTTTCTGCAAGTTTTTCTTGTAAAGATCGGTCCTTCAGGATCTTCTCTCGAACATTCTCAATCACCATTTGCTGCAAAGACATTTTTTTTTAAGTGTACCACTAAACATTAAACAAAGGATTCACACTGTGATTATTGTTTTCTTGATTACTTCCTAATATTGAAAAGTAAACTTTTAAATTGATAACATGAAAGAGGAAGAAGTAGTTGTTGTCCAGGCTTACCGATAAATTCTCTGTCAAAGCCTCCTGGCTCTGTGATTCCACTGTGAGCATGCTGGTCACCGTAACACCTCTGCTAATTCCCAACTGGCCTCCTCTTCGCCGTGGAGAGTCGCTGAAATAATACAGTTCAGTTCAAGACCTTGTTAAACAAGATAATCACTAGTGGCTTTAATCATTTTTAATGTGTAAATTAGAGTAAATGCCATTCACGGCTTTCGTCAAACCATTTCCTGCGAGCTGGAGATAATGGTCCTGGGGTAAATCTTTGGTCAGGTACAATTATTTGCAAAGGTGTCTCTTCTGTAGAGAAGCAATACATTATCCAGATCAGCGTTACAGAAAGATCTGAAACATAACTTTTTTTTTTTTTATTAACTGTTGTAATATTCAGGTCTTACCTGACTGGGGGAGGCTGATGGTGGATGGTCTCATGTGCTGGGAGGTGTAGCACACGGGGGTGGAGTGAACCAGAATGCCCTGAGAAACTGGGACAGGCCTGGGGACACAGTTCCCTGGTGTGGACACTGTTATGGATCCGTAGCAGGAGTCTGAGGTGAGGACAGGGGTCTCTGTCGTCGCATGTTCTGAATGCTGTTATGGGTCCGGACTGTTCATAACAAAAGAACAATTAAGTTAGTGTGTGACTACTGCCATAAAACCAGCTTATTGCCTCATATTTCTGGTGAAATATCACCTTTAAACGAACAATCCACCCTGAACGATGTGCATTTTAATGTTATAAATAACATGTTTGTTATATTTAGAAGATTTATCATAATAATAAAACAAACAAAAATAAAATAAAAAAAGGAGTGCCTGTTAGACAAGGTTTCTGTCATCGTCCAAAATTCTAAACGCTAGGAAAGGAAGGGATAAAGAAGAAGAAGCAGCAGCTAGATGCTCATAGAAAAGATGAGTTTTATATAAAATAAAGACTATTTGTTTGGGTTTTTCTACAGCCAGCAGTGAAACCTGGCCCTTATCTATCATGTTTGCAATCATCATGTCCTTGTGGCCACCAACTCTAAACACTCATCAGCAAGCAAGAAATTAGCATAATAGCTAAGCAAATACGTATTTCAATATAAAAATATTTAAGGGTTTCAGGATGGACTTTTCATTTAAGCTTTATCTGCTTTTTAGATGCATAAAAACAGGTTTGTTTGTAAATGCACAACACTAGATGGTTTGCACTGTTTTTCACTGGCTATGATCAGTCCACTGTAAATTAGACATGCAGAGGAAACTTACGCCGCTGGATTTGTTGAACAGCGGGAGAGTTTTGCATAGATCTGTGAATATAAAGAATAATAAAAATAATAAATTAAAAAAATGCATTTATTAAATAAAACACTGGTCTGCTGTAGAACTTCGTCTAATGACTCCCAGTAAAAGGAAATTAATAAAAGCCTGTAAATCACTTGATTTGGTTGAGAGTGAAGTCCAGCTTTTTCCATAACGAAGTCATGACAGCAGGTATTTGATTTTCCGGACATGTTTCTGTAAAAAGAAAATGAATGTTGGCTGAGGATACAACAAGTGATAAAATGCATGAGATGCTCTACTGTGTAGGATCTGTTACCTTTTGCTTTTACAGCAACGTATTCGCTCAAAATGGTGGTCAGGTTTTTGCCAAAAAGAGACTGTAAGAAGAGGATCATTCAAGTCAAGTTTATTTCTATAGCACTTTTCACAACAGACATTGTCTCAAAGCAGCTTTACAGAAATCAACAGTTAAGGTGAACGATGAGTATTTATCCCTGATGAGCAGCCGTGGCGACTGTGGCAATGAAGAACTTCCTTAGATGTTATGAGGAAGAAACCTTGAGAGGAACCAGACTCAAAAGGGGAACCTCATTTGGATTCATTTATATTGGATTTTGATCAACTAGTTAGTGCCGTATGTGTAAATCAAAGCAAAATGTAGGATTATGATGACAACTACAATCAACAGATACAATATGCCTTACAAACACGCAGGCAGGAATAACTCCATCCTCAGAGCTGTGTTCAGCATACTCTCTCAGGTTAGGACTCTCCAGGATAAATGCTCGACTTGTAGCACTCAGTCCTTCCTGCTGGAGGTATCCTACACAAATCAACAACAAGGAAATAAACTCTCTCTAGGTGATCAGGAAAAAAGGGTGTATTGAGATGAGAATGAGATGAGGTGAGATTGAGATGAGCTAAGACAGAGACATTGCAGCTCCTGTTTGCTAGTCCGCCGTCATTAACGTTAATGTGTACTGTTGAAATGTGTGATCTTACCAAGCACAAGTCTCGCCACATCCGACGGCAACAACATGGTCAGGTGTTAGTTTATCTATAGTATGGAGTTAAACTTGATACGAATGTTTTGTGAATACAAAACAACATTATACAGATAACACTAGCGCTGCTGACTCTAGAGACATATTCCTTAAAGCGAAAAGGCGCGTAGAAGCTTCACTCACCCGGATGTGCTTCCTAGCCGGGCGTGATAGTACTGGGAATTGTAGTTTTCCGGTCTACGACCGGAAATGGAATATGTTAACTATCTATATTGAATGTATATCGAATATGTATATTCTCCGTTTATTTAGTTCTGTAAAGTTGCTTTGTGGCAGTGATTGTTATTGTGCTATTGTTAAAAGAAAACTGAATCGAATTCAAATTAATACATCCTCATGTGTGAATGTTACTCATTTAATAAAGTGTGAATAGGAACATTTTGTGTTTTATTACTGAAAGTTCTGTTGTTGACACATGAGGTAAATGTTATATACAAGCAGACATGGTTTTAAGATTTGGATTAACCCCAAGTGAGCAGTCAAATAGGATAGAAATGACAATATAACTCAGAAATAAATATAATATCTTTGAGAATATTTATCATGAACACTCCATGTGTCAAAATCTATGTTTGTAATAAAGTTTAGCACCCCATAATATATTACTTGAACACAGTCAACATTATGAAATAGTTGAACAAATGGTTGCATCATAAAATGCCTGCCAATAGTTTGGCAACACCTGTTTTTTTTTTTTTTTTTTTATTGTTGAGCATGGATGTTCCTTTTGTTTCTATGCAACAAACTAGGTAAAAGGCAAAGACGTGCAAGAATTGGACAGTGAATTACTAAAAGACAGCAGACGGTTGAGTTCAAATTTGACATTTTTAGTTCTAGCAGAAAAACTTACGTAATACAGAGAGCAGGAGAGAAGACATTAACTAACTGCCTCACCCCCACAGTCAAACTGGGTGAAAGGAATACTGAACCAACATGGCTACCAGGAATTAATTATTAAAATATACTTTAACATAATGTATTTGTTTTGTCAAAGTAAATCTTAATTCATTAATTACCTAGTTTGTTGTGTATAAACACAATGAACATGCATCTCTTAAAAATTATAAAAGACAGTGTTTCCAAACCTTTCACAGGCAATGTATAAATTTCCTTAAAAACAAAGGAAAGAAGAAAATCCTATTTTCTTATCCATGTTCATTATTTTCAGTGATATTGTGATATACACAAATGAGGTGACTTTGCCTTATTTGGGTAACCAAACTATAGATAAAAATGTAATTATTCGTAAGAATAAATTATTAAAATGGCATTAATGTCTCTATGCCATTAACAAGGATGCTGGTAGGGCACAGTTACTGTATAGGATAAATCTATGCTGAAAAAAACCGTTTTACTTATAAATATTTAATTAAATTATAAGCAAATGCAGTCCTTGTCTTTACAAGGAAAAAAATAGAAAGGTTGTTGCCAGAGATGTCTGAATACATAAATGCAAGTTGTTGTTTTTTTTTTTTTAGAAGTTAAGCATATATTTTTAAATGTTAGACGGTCTAAACTAAAATGCCACACAGTCATGGAATCCTTCTGCTGTTTTTGGCTTTTGAAACTTGTTTCATTAGGGTACCATACAAAAATTGTATTGATTGTGTGTACTTTTAATAGAAAAATGCTGGTATAAGATATTTTATTTTTATGTTATTTCAAATTTTAAGGCTTGTCAATCATATAACAATTAGTCTAAATAAGGTCACAGGCCAGCAGCTCTCTCAAAGGACTTATAAGACTTCACATTAGACTCATTAGAAACAACCACAGAAAAGAGGGTCATCGCAACCCTGAAGCGCTCAACTCATATCACATGCCGTTCAAGGATTGTCGAAACTCCACTTTTGGGTTCTTGTGAATGTTTTCTCCTGCTGTATTCTGCACTGTATTCTATCTATCTATCTATCTATCTATCTATCTATCTATCTATCTATCTATCTATCTATCTATCTATCTATCATCTATCTATCTATCTATCTATCATCTATCTATCTATCTATCTATCTATCTATCTATCTACATATATGCACACACACACACACACACACACACACACACACACACACACACACACACACACACTATACTCGATCTGTTAAATAAGAACATTCATCATCTGTTCATCTATCTATCTATCTATCTATCTATCTATCTATCTATCTATCTATCTATCTATCTATCTATCTATCTATCTATCTATCTATCTATCTGTCTGTCTGTATATATACATATATGCACAGATATACACACACACACACACACACACACACACACACACACACTATACTCGATCTTTTAAATAAGAACATTCATCATTTGTTTATCTATCTATCTATCTATCTATCTATCTATCTATCTGTCTGTCTGTCTGTCTGTCTGTCTGTCTGTCTGTCTGTCTGTCTGTCTGTAATAACACGTATTTAATAATTATTCAAATATTGTGTTAACATCTAAAGACATACAGTTTTTTTCCACATTGTAGCATTAATGAGCAGTATCGTGTATTTATATATTTAGATTTGGACTTGGACTTAGAGACACACACACACACACACACACACACGCAAGTGACTTTTATTGTAGTAAAACACCGCCTCCTGCGCAGATTGAGATCAACAGCTCAGAGGTCTGGAGCAGGAGATCTGTATATGTGTGTAAGAGCTGAGCTGCTGCTCGCGGATTGATCAGTGGAATATTATCTCCATTCAACTTTGGGCTTCGTCACTTGCACTATGACGACGACTGTGACGAAAAGGTCGGTATATGAATATACTGTATTAATAATTATTTTATCGATCGGGTGATTTTGCGAGGGACTGAGACTGAAAACTAACGCACAGCTGGCTAACTGCAGCTACCAGGCTAACACACACACACACACACACACACACATACTTACTTATACAGGGAGTCAAATGTATATGATGAAGTTTAACTGCGTGCTCGGGCCAGGAGACAAAATGTGTAGAGTTTGTTTTATTCTTCATAAATGTAGTATAAATATGAACAATGTAAGTTGCAGAATGAAGTGGAAAACAAAAGCCATAACACTGGGCCAGGGTTAGGAGACACAAACCAGCCATGTTATTAGGGTTTCATTTAATAAGCAGTTTTCTAAAGTGTGTGTTTATTGATTTGTTAATTGAAACAATTGAGATTTAACCAGTCCAGACCATTTCTCTAATAATCTCTTAATTTACAGTAGATTACATTTCATTGTCTTTGTGTGCCTGGTGTTTGTTTCTGCATTGTTTTATTTTAAAGATAAGTTGCAATTGAATATTAAATGAATTAAAATGCCAATGTGGAAATCTAAAGATAAATGATGTGTTTAAGGTAACATGCATGGGTTAGATGCAGTGTATCCTTTAATCCAGTGTCTGAGCTGCAGGGTACATTGTGTTTCTTTCATACACGCCGCCTCCCTGCTGCAGCTCTGCTTTGTTTATGAAGCTTTTATGAACACGCCTCCAAATGTGAACTCATAAACTTAAAGAATGTTCAGGAAATGTACCCTTTGCACAATATTGTCGAACAAACCCAAATCAGAAAGTACTCGTCTGGGGTGGGGGTGGTGGGTGTGTGTCTTGGCTCATGGAAGGCATTGGGATTAAAATGTTTGGGTCATATAATATCTCTGCCTCACAGTCAAGCACTGAGAAGAGTTGCGTGCGAAGGTTTGGGGCTTGGTGTCAGCTGAGAACTCTGTGTTCCTAAAATATGGCGGAAACTCGTCAGCGCTCCACGCGCGCGCGCGCGCGCACACACTCTTACATGCTCTCATTCAAAACAACTGGCCTTATGAATTAGAGCACAGGTCTTCAACTTTATCACATATCTCTGTACAGATATTTAAGGAGTGTAACCCAAACAATTCAAATATACTTTGCATCATCATTATTCTTTTTATTTTATTTTTTTATCATTTTACTTCAAGCTTGTTCTCTCCTGAACTTTTCACATCCAGGACTCCAGTTACTTTTTTTCAAAGCTGACATTCATATTTAGATAATAATAATAATAATAATAATAATTTTCTATCACTCACACTTTGCATGAAATGAACATTTTATCAAATGAACATTTATTACAATAATATCTTGATGATAATTGTTTTTTTGTCATTTGTCAGACTTTTAACTTTGATGGTTTTTGTTTTATTTTTGGGACATATTTTTTAAGAGCATGTTTGATCATCAGTTTTACTCGCTCCAGCTGCCAAGATTTAGAAATCATCTGTTAATCTGCTAGGTCTTTAATAAAATAGTGTTATAATGAAATATGGTGAAATCACAATTTAATTAATATTGGAGTATAACTTCTGGAACTGCATCTTGTTAATTGTTTTATCATATATATATATATATATATATATATATATATATATATATATATATATAATTTGTTTGTTTGTTTAAAATAAGTCTATTTATATAATGTCCCTTAGTGTTAATAGTAAGAATTAAACTCTGAAAGCCTTCTTGTTGTGACTCTAAATCGCATGTTCTCTAGTAAATTTAGAAGTTTATTAAAAAAAATGACTCTTTCCCCCTCCCCCAATGGCAGTTTAGTTCTGTTTAGACTTGTGATGGCCTGGGGCTTGACCTGAATGACCTGTAGCATTGTGCATCTCCCAGAACAAGTTTCTGACAATACTAAACTACTTTGGAATACAGAGAATACCACATTCAGCTGAGTCTTTTAGAGTCTTTAACAGAGTCATTTTTTTTTTATATATAATAATAAAGGTTTCCTGACTGAAGACGTCCCTGTTGAAGCATTCTCAGGACATTTTATTATAAAGTAGTAAAGTATTAAAGTGAGCCAGTGTGTATAAATAGGTTATACATTAATAACTCCTATAACTACTATCCAGTTATGTAACATAGCCTCTAAATAGAGTATAATGCAGCTCTAATTTCATATTGGATTACATTCTTCATTCGTATGATCACTAGATATCCTGTCTACACATGAAACTCCTGTCCTGGTCAGATTCTGTACACCATGTTCTTGACATTCCACAAGATTTTTGTTCTATAGGAGCAAGAATTTTTGAATGTCACAAACTCCACAGGGGTTTAGAAAGTTGGTCATGCTGAACTGAATAAAGTCAGTCATGTTCCTGCGTGCAGCCACATCTTTTTTTCATCACGCTCTACTGCTTCATATGATGTTTTTTCTAGTATAGTGTTTAATCTGATCATTTTTGTCCCAGGTGGAATTGTGGTGTGTTTGCCTTGGATTCTATAGTCTTAAATTTTAATATTGGATTTAAATGTCCATTGTTTGCCATAAAAAACAAAGAGCAGTAGAATAAGCATGTTATTATTATTGTTTTATTGTTTCTGACTTTGTATATAGTTCGCACTTCATATACACACATGGCTTTCAATAAAGGGAAGGTAGTGTTGTATAGAAATTAAGAACTCAAAATGACCCAAAGCATGTATACCAATAATCCAATAACAAAGTTTCTAGAAAGTGAACAGGTAATCAACAAATAGTGTTTATGAATTCAGGACTTTTGCTGGTAGTGTAACCAACAACCAGTAACTCCTGGAGCACAGCCTGCAGGAACATTGTTGTTTTCTATGCTTACGATGTTTATTAGTTTAAAATACAGTAGTCAAACTGCACATTTTGCTCATTTGTTTTTTGACCAATTTTTTACTATATTAGTGTTCTGTTTATCTTCTCATCTCTTTTGGAGAAACATGTAGCAAACCACAACATTTGCTGAAGTCCCAACACAAACAACCGTTCAAAAGACGTCATAAAAGTTGTTCACACTTCATTATTGACTTTTTTTTTTGCTCCAATCTTTTTCTTGTTTGTTTGTTTGTTTGTTTGTTTTTAAGAGAGAGAATGCAGAGAAACTCTAATATTTATATAATATGTAATATTATTTCTGTCGATTCCTTCTTTGGTTTTAACCATAAACCATGCTGTTTAAAACACATACATGACCAGATGTTAAATTCACAGAGATTTCTCTCATGAAAAGTGGCTTCTGGTCACTATATGAGAAATGTATTAATTAAGACCTCAGCAAAAATGTCACCGGATAGGCTGGAACTTAGTTTCATAAACAACCTTAAAGTTTATTAGTCTGCATCAGGTGCACATATTTCACTTTGCAACACATTTATTTAGTTTTTTTCTGGCATAATGGTTTTGGTGTCTAATATTTTGGGAAATATATTTGCTTAAGTTGGATAGAAATTGCTGCATTCACAAAAGTAATAATTGTCGGAGACGCCATCTTGGTCAGAAATCCTTTGGGAGTGGTGGGAGTGGGATTTTAAACGGTACACAACTCTACTTTAACACATTTAGGATTCAGCTGGTGTCTTATGGTGGGGTGCTGGGGTTAGGGTCGACAGAAGGGGCCTGGAGGATGGGCTCAGATGCCTAACAGACACCAGACTTTTTTTGTGGGGGGAAGGGGGAAAAGAGAGTTAGAAAGAGTTAAATGGGGGTTGTTTTTCTTTAGTGAAAGTTGTTCTGACTATGCTAGAGTTGGCAAAACAAAACCTGACAGCAGCAGAGCATTATTCCTGGGGCAAGTTTGTGCTGAGACAAATGTGAGCGAGGAAAATCTGATTAGTTCTGATTGAGTGGTGTTTCACTTATTACTCATATGTTTACTTCAATTTCAATTTGAGCTTGTGCTAAAAGTGTTTATTACAGGAATGTATGCTAATTCTCTATTTTTTTTTATTTTCTTAACTTAAATGTTAAATATATGATGACACTGTTTTGAAATGTGTTCCAAAAGCAGACACCGCATTTAAGTCAGGCTTGTGATCTGACACGCCCTGTCTTTGTCTCAGAGTTATGGCACCCGCTTATTATTTTCTTACATCACTCTCTTCTCAGGTCGAGCTCGGATCAAAGGAAGGTGCGTCTGCGGGATGCGGCTCGCTGTAGACGGAGTCAGGAGACAGAAGTGTTCTACGAGCTTGCCCACTCGTTGCCCCTGTCACGCCGCATCACCTCCCACTTAGACAAAGCTGGCATCATGAGGGTGACCCTCAGCTATCTGCGTATGCACCACCTTCTCGACTCCTGTAAGTTGATTTGATGATCACTCCTGCAAAGTACCATGCTGGTCACATTCACACAGGGGCATGGCATTATTATCAAGTTCAGTGTTGTATAGTAATAGTCCTATTATAGACAATGTTTGCTCTAATCCGTGCTTTTGGTCAATGTTGTTTTTGCTTTCGCTGACTTTCTGCAGCATGGACAAAGGCATCGCCGGCAGCAAAGGAAGAAGATGATCCCACTGATGCATTCTACCAGCAGGCACTTGCTGGCTTTATTCTGGTCTTAAGTGAAGACGGGGACATGGTCTTCCTCTCTGATAATGTCAGCAAGTTCATCGGCATCACGCAGGTCAGTAAAGCCCTTAAAGTGGAAACTTTTCTCTGCAGCATGAATTCTGTGTGAACTGCCTTTTACATATCATTCTACAGATAAATACACTGAGGATACACACAGCTAGTATAAGCTATGTGAGTCTTTATTAAAATGGACCATACTATATAAAGCTTTAGAAAGGAATACGTGCCTGGATTTTTTTTATTGTGCATTTCTTACTTAAATAAATGTGCCAGCTATTTAACTTAAACTCTCTCTACCTCATCTGTAGTGTAATTGCTTGGTCTCTTTCCCCACACAGTGCAGAGAAACATTGTGGTGGTTTTTTTTTTTTTTTTTAGACTAACCCTAGATCTATCTGAGCTACATATAAAGTCTAAATTGCCTCATTGTGTATGTGGCATTGTGAACGATTTGCATGGTGGCTGCATCTTTCTGATTATTGCTTGTTATATCATCTAGCTGGAGTTGCTCGGCCAGAGTGTGTACGATTACATCCATCCATGCGATCAAGAGGAGCTGCGAGACCTTCTTACCACCAAACCTGGTAAAATAATCTTTGAGTTCTTAGTTGAAGGAGATTGTTGCGTAATGTGGTCCGAGAATGTTAACTGAAGCAGGTTAATTAACAGTGTCCGTTTGTCTTTCTAATACAGGGCTCTTTAAGAAGAAGTCTGAGATTTTCACAGAGTGCAACTTCTTCCTGAGACTGAAAAGCACACTTACAAGTCGTGGCAAAACCGTCAACATGAAATCTGCCACCTGGAAGGTACTCTATCTGCTGCAATAATAACTGAGTGGCATGAGATAGCTGTTTGGCCCAGAACATGTTTGTCTTACTTGCAAAGTTTTGATATGAATTTAACAGGGAATTGATCGCTTATGTACAAGATGTAATCTTGTACATGAATTTGCATGACATTTATGATTGATAGTTTGTTTAGTTTAGATTCATTTAGAGTTTTAATCTCCAGGCCTCAGGCACTGTACAGTTTCTGGTTTTTCCTGCTCCCACCTGATCCAGTTCATTAAGGGAGAAACCTGTTCAACACATGCAGTGCAGTAATTTAATTTGAATATGTATTTAATAATACGCTGCCTTTCACTGACGTTGCCTATGAAAAAGAACAACAAATCATTTGGTGTACATGCAAGCCAAAACTGAAATCCAAGAAACCATACATCTGATCTGAACCCAGACCTGAAACTAAAAAAGTTACCAGAGAATCATCAGAAGACAGAACAGAAGCGTGGCTGGAAATCTCCAGGCAAAGATTTTATTGTTCTGTTTCTGTGTTCAGGTGGTTCACTGCACAGGCCACATGAAGACATTAAACCAGGAAGGGGAAGGCTTCTCCCCTGCAGGGAGCTTTATGACCCTGCTGTGTGAGCCCATCCCCCACCCGAGCTGCGTTGAATTCCCACTGGACAGCAACACCTTCCTCACACGCCACAACATGGACCTGCACTTCAATCAGTGTGACGGCCGGTAAGCACGCGGCACCACTCGTGCCTCCCTAAAAGAGTGCAGGCCATTCTCTAAAGTACACACCCCTTCTCATATTCACCAGATAGGTCAGCAGAGTTTGTGTGTGTGTGTCTCTGTCCGTGAGTGTGTGCACTCTAGACATACTTGGCACTAAGAATAACTGTACTGAGCCTACGTGCACAAATCTTGTTTTTCGAATGGAACATAAGCACTTTTTAAAACATAAACAGCTAAAGTTTACTAAATCTAGCACTGATATTTGACTAGATTCACTGAGGTGAACGAAACTGAGGGTAGCTATTTTTAATTTTGTTTAGTCAGCAGTTATTTTGAGCGCTATGAAACAGGAGAGTTTGGTGGTAAAAATCTCTGGTATGGTGAATGTACAATGCTTGTTTTTGGCACTCTGCACCAACCATGGCAAAATCTTAAAATGTGAACATATTTAAGGTCATTAGTTATCTGTCCAGCCTTTGTAACCAGCAGATTAGGTTTTGGAATTCATCCAAATAGGGTTGAAGATCTAATATTTTCTATAGTAGCTTTTTATTTTATTTTATTGGAAGTGCGTTTAAGGATTTTTTTTAAGCAAAGAAATTAGAAGGCAATAGACTAGTTGGTGATTGGTGTGTCCTCCTTGATGTTGAATTTCATTCCTGATATAATTTTTGTTTTATATATATATATATATATATATATATATATATATATATATATATACACTAATTTTTATGTGTGTGTGTGTGTGTGTGTGTGTGTGTGTATATAGATATATATATATATAAATTGCACATTTGCTATTTGAAATCGTTTGTATGACTACGTGCTGATATTTAAAGCTTCAGTGGGAGAATATGTTTATGATCTGTAATGGTTGAGGTGGTGGCTGCCAAAAGGAATGGGCCTTTATTTATTCAGGTTGGAAGAAATAGAACATCGTGTTCTTTCAGCTCTTTTTATTTTTTTTACTCTAACCACAAGGGGGCAATGCCGAGCAGAGACTAAACATGTTTATCATGCATTTTACTATGTCAAGGACAATGAGACCCGTGTCCATGTGTTCACAGGGTGACTGAGCTTGTTGGATACCATCCCAGTGATCTAATTGGCCGATCTGCCTATGATTTCTTCCATGCACTTGATTTTGATCATCTGACAAGGAGCTTGCATATCCGTAAGTAATTAAAAATTATTACAGATTAAAATATATATATATATATATATATATATATATATATATATATATATATATATATATATATATATATATATATTTAGGATTTTAGACATTCTTGTAACACTGGTACTGTCCTACTACAGTTCTCTCCAAAGGTCAGGTGTGCACTAGCCGCTACCGTTTCCTGGCTAAGAACGGAGGATTTGTTTGGACAGAGACCCAGGCCACAGTGCTCTACAACAACAAGACCTCACAGCCTGAAGCTGTTGTCTGTCTCAACTTCATTCTCAGGTGCTTATATCACATCCGAAACATTTCTTTTACCTCTTAGAATCACCCAAAACACTTATTTGTGTGTGAGGTCTTATTGCTCTCTCTATCTTACAGTGCTGTGGAGGAGGCAGACACGGTGTTCTCCATTGAGCAGACACGCTGTGATATGACGCTGGATAAATTGCATTTGATTAAAGTGGAGGACTCTGAGGATGAGATGAGTAGCAGCAGCAGCAGTGAGCTTTTCCACAGTTTGAAGGACAATCCAGAGGATCTGCTGCAGCTAGCACCAGCCCCAGGAGATACCATCATCCCACTGACAGGTGAAGCATGAACACACTTCTCATATTATAGGATTCTATTAAAAGACATTTATTGAATGGAAGCACTTCAATTTCTACACTTATGTAAGGCATCTCTGGTTCCTTGTTTGACCCTATGCCAAGCTGGAAACTTTTTCTTTTAGCAGGCATTCTTTTAAAGATAGATATTCTTTTAAAGATAGAATATTCAAAAAGCTCTTGATATTTTGCTAAAATATTTGATTTAAAATAATGTCAACATATTTTTGATCTTCACTTAAAGTATAATTCAAGTGTGAATTTAAACTTGTATATTTCCACAATATATATACTTTTAAAACTTTTTTTTCCCATTCTGTAGAGCCTAGCGAGTTGTACTTCGGCCCACCATCCAGCCCCAACACAGTGCCCGAATGTCCAAAGGACCTGTGTACCCCAAACTCCGCCAGCTCCTCTCACCCATATTCGACAGCTCCTGCCCCACTTCCCCTGAGCTGGTGAGTCACACACTGTATTTTGAAGCTCTGAAATGTTCTTGACGTTTTGTGGAATTTCATCAGATTTTTTTGTTGTGGCCCTCAGAGCTCAGGTGATGAGTTTCTTATGGATACTGGTGAGGTGGAGAAATTCTTTGCTGACAAGCCTGAGGAGACTCATACAAAGCCAATGGAGGTAGATCACAGAAATGATCTGAACCATATTTTCATATGGAAAGTACAAGCAGAAATGCTGATCATGATACTTCTGTAATTCAGGATCTGGATGACATGGATCTGGATATGTTGGCACCATACATCTCCATGGATGAAGACTTCCAGCTGACCTTCTTGCCCCAATTGCCTGAGTCAGAGACACAGCCTGCTAAAGTATCAACCACAACGTCTAAGAAAAGGTATTTTTATAGAGAATAATAAAATATACTTCATATTCACATTTACCTCAGTAAGAAGTCAAATTCACGTGAATTTACTCGACTGTCAGGCTAAATGTATAAATGTTTAAACAAAGCCTAAATATTGTATTTGGAAAGCCCTCATTACAGTGAGAGGTGTAAGATGCAATAGTCTTTTATACAAAACATAAATGTGTTTTATATCCTGGGAAATCAGATCAGCTGTGTCTGTTAGAGAACCCTTTGGTATAGATTTTGTGCTTAAAGGAAAGTGTGCCTGAGATACAAGACTCTTTTCTGGTCTTAAACAGAGGCCTGGAGGAAGAGGAAGACATGCCGTCTCTAACAACCAGCTGGGAGAAGAGACGGAAGAATCTCAGCATAGAGGACGAGTTTCTGCTTGCACACTCCTCGATGGTAAGGAAATAATAGCTGGTGTAAAGGATACTTAGCGGTGTAAACAGGAGTGTGATGTTTGTTCGAATAAATGTTTCAATTGTATGTTTTGGATCAGATGGACCTGCAGGTTGCAGGCAGTTTGGATGAGCTGGAGCCTGAGCGTTGGAAACAAAGTCGACTTCTGACAGACAGAGACCCTGTGCTGGGAGGAACACAATCACTTGGTGATACAGCAGGTACACACTAGAGGGCACTGTTTTATTTTAGTTTTCTCACTGCATCTTAAAACCCAGTTTTGCATTTTGACACACCGTTTGTCTGATTTACAGCAATCTTTATAATTAACAAATATCTGGACTCAATTAATCTTATTTCTGTAACCAACTCAGTAAATTAGCAAAGATTTTTCACTTTGTATAACTTTTTTTTTTTTTTTTTTTAACTTATTTTCATTTGGTTAAATTCTGGAACCCATTTACGTCAGGAGACACTGTTTCATCACAGCTGATTCTCTGACAGGTCTTTACTGCAGCTCTCTTCAGTTCTTGCTTGTTTTGGGGGTATTTTTTTTTTGCCTTCGTTTTTGTATTCATCACTGGAAAGTATGCTTAGCTGGCTTTAGGTCACATGACTGACCAGCCACCACAGAACATTCTACACTGCTTTTAAAAAGTTTTGGGCTGCTGTGTTTATCTGCACTGTGAAGGACTATACACTAAGCTTTGAAGCTAAATCTGAGCAGAAAATCCTGTTACTTTTGGCAATCAATAAAAGGGAACCAGCCCATGCTATTAGTTGTTATTCTTTGGGTCAAGAGCAGTTCTGTCTTTTCATCCACTCTCTTCTTTTTCCATCAATCTAGTACAAATAGATTTTTGTCTCAAATGTACAGGCATTTCGTTTTATGTTTTTGGTAAAACCGTGATCTCTTCTTCCTGTTTTTGAGAGTTATAATTTATATAGATTTTGTGGTAAACCCTCTTTACTTTATTTGGAGAGATCTCTCTTTGATTGTTGACTTTCACCCAGATACGCCTACATCCTGGAGGAAGTTCTTGATCTTCTCTTGAACTGTTTTGAAGGGTTTTATTTTCTTCACCAGGGAAGAATTTGTCATGTACCACATTTTTTCAATGTAGTCTTCTAGGCCTTGTGGTGTTCCTTAGCTTGCAGTTGATTTAGCCATACTGGATATTTTTCTGTATGGATTTGTTCACATTTATCATCTTAATGATGGTTTGCTTCTCTGGTAGTGATATTTCTTCATTCAGTCATTTTGAGCGTTAACTGCAATTAATTATAATTATAACTGCCAACATGGAAATCAACTCCATACTTAAAATCACTTTTGAAATTACTTTTAACAGAGGGCTCTACAAAAAGTGCAGTAATTCTTATGTTATGCTCATGAAGGGTCCAGTATTATAGCAGTTCGTTATAAATGTATAAACAGTTCAGTGTACAAAACATTTTCAGCGATGGCTTTTGTTTTAAAGAGGATGTTGTTTTTTCTTTTTTTCTCTCTCTCTTTTTCAAAAATGTTTTTTTGAAGTATGCATTTATTTTTTACAGCTAAATTTGTTTCTCTCTTTCTTGTTTTCAACAGGTTTGATGAGGGAGTCTTTTGTAGCACAACCCCCTGATTTAATGGCTTTAACCGGGACTATATCTTCACTCTCCTGAGAAGAAAAATGAGAAGTCAATGATGATGCAAAAACCCAAGGTGCTTTATTGCCATTTTATTATTAAGGATTCATATTAAATTGTGTAATAGTCACAACACAGTTCAGGAAATCCTGGTGATCAATCACCTGCGGATTAAATCCACTTCTGAATAGAACAGATCCATGCAGGTTTGTTGTGCCGACTGAGTTGCGAGAACTGAGTTAGTTGGCTTTGACTTGCCATCCTTCAAGCAGAAATTTCTCACGGGTGTCGCCATCAGTCACACCACGCTCACACAAAAAAAAAAAATCCTGCCTCAAAAAAACCCACCTCAGACTCAAGAAGAGCTGCCTGATGCTGTGAAACCAACAATTGTCCAGATACCAAAACTCTCAGAAAATAAAGCAGACTTTAGATGAGAAAAAGTTTGCAAAATATTGTGCAATCTGGGATGAGGACAATGTTATTCCGATTTCTTCCTTTACATTGTTTCCTGTACAAGAGTGAACATGGTCAAAGAAATTGTTCACCTAACCATCAATTTAGTTTCTCATGTTGCTGTGGCTATGGAGGTCTAAGTAAAATAACCACAACGTTCATTATGTAACCCCCCATCTTCATCCTGTGGTTGAGAATGATGAGGCTTTTTCTCGTTTTTTTTTCTATCAGAAATGAGTGATGTTTAGGTTCATTTTAAGGCTCACTTTTAAATCAAGGAATGTATATGTCTGATTAATGCCGTACATAACGCACACAGGAGGTCCTCGCCTTTTTCTGTAATCTTTTTACTGAGCATTTTATATATATATATATATATATATATATATATATATATATATATATATATATATATATATATATATATAATAAACCTTTGCATATGTTATATGTATGTAAAAATACAGTTTCATTTGTTTTCTCTTGTATCTTTGTGTCCTTTTGCAATATAAAGTGATCTTCAATCTTGTCTGCTCTTCACTGTAGTATCCAATGTAAATAGGAATTTGTCGTGTTTGAGGTGTAGCAGTTTGGGGGACAGTAGCCAGAAAGTGTTTTTAATCTGTCTTTTTGCATTTAATCATTGTATGTGTTGGATTTTAATCATGTAGTATTTTCAATATACGGGCTAGTTTGATCTCTTACGATGCAGTATTCAATCTCGAATGAAAACTGTTTGTTCATGGATTTGTTCTCAGTAATGGTTTTTTTTTGTTTTTTTTTATTGTTTTGAGGGGATGGGGGGCCTTGCAAGCTATGTTGAAGGGCAATTACGCCAATGCCTTGCTTGTACGTTTTCTTATTATTTTGCTGTCTGAAATTCTGTATGTCTTGTTTTAAAGTTTTTCATTTTGAATTTTAACCCTAAAATGTAACCATGAATTAACTTTTTTTTTTTTTTTAAACAGAAATACAATAAAACTGAGTGTATGATGTTTTGGTTATGTATGACATTCAGTTTATTTTCTTTTAAAATAAGCAAGCAGAAGCAGACCATTAATGGCATTAAAATATTATAACCCAGCAACTCTGTGTGTGTGTGTGTGTGTATGTGTGTGTGTGTGTGTGTGTGTGTGTGTGTGTGTACATGACTATTGTACTACAGACTATCCCTTCCCTTTATCTGTGACCATATATTCCAGTATGATAGTATTTGATATTAAAAACATAATTCTAAATGACTTGGCCTACATTGTTAATCAAGAGTTAAAATGAAAGAACTCCTAGAAATGTTACGTTAGAGAGACAACACATTACTATATGTGTAAATAAACTAAGGGCTCAGTATGTCTGGTCGCTTTCATTACAAAAAGGGGTTATGCAATTGGTGACATTTGAAAGGAAAAACTATGCCAGAAACAACACCTAATTTCTACAACTTTCAGCAAAAATCTCTCTCCTTCTGTTCCCTGTGATGAAGTTTTCTCACCCACCACCTCCATTCCTCCCTGTTGCCTCACCACTCCTACACCCATGTCCCTTTTCCAAAAAATAGACTTCCTCCATTTTTTGATTTTATAATATTTCCTCACAGTGTAATTGTTTGAAGACATGGCCTGCTTTTCAACAGAGCTGTATTTTCGTTTTTGAGTAGCAACTACACTTACGCAGAATAAAGATGACTGAATAAAGACTTTCAATAAGCTTCACAAATGCTCTAAATATATTAAGGTTTAAAGTAAGATGGGAAACTGGAATCAATCACTCAACCATATTTGTAAAACTAGCAGGAACTATAAAAGTGAAATCCAACAATCTTTACCCGAAATCAACCAAAAACATTCCAAAGATAAAGCACATGGGTCATTTTAAAAATTAGTTTTAATCATTTTCCATTCAAAAAGGTTATTTTATAAGCCATTTATATCTGTACATTAAATATATATTTTTTGTAAATGCTATATACAAATGTAAAAAAAAGTAACTGTTATAACAAATTACTGTTCATAGTAAAAGAAACATACACACCATCTTCTTTTAACCAGTATCAGAGAGCAGATAGCGTGGCTTTAGGTGGAAGGTTTGCCATTATTTTAGACATTAGTTAATGTGAACAAACAATGAACTCCAGCATTAATACACTGTCACATTGACAACGTAACTAACACATGTTAATCGATCTTTAAAATAGGCAAATAATTATACCAATAATGAATTCAAATTAACTCCACAAATCAATAGTTATTAATCAATAATATGGTTTTAATAAATTTAATAATAAGTTTATTGTTTAATGAGTAATTGATTAACTTTTATAACACATGGAATGTTCATGCTTTCTGAATGTTAACTAATGCAATAAATAATAAGGAAGCAATAATTAAGTGAGGTCCCCTAAATGCACTGCATCATTTATATCTCTATCTATCTATCTATCTATCTATCTATCTATCTATCTATCTATCTATCTATCTATCTATCTATATATAAAAACACACACACACACACACACACACACACACACACACACCTATACTCGATCTGTTAAATAAGAACATTCATCAGCAGTCACAATTAATTGACAACAGATTTAAGGATCCATGACCGAATCCAAAAGCATCTCAGCACCTAGACAAGCCCTTTGCTTTTAAATAATCTGTAATTTGTACATGTGGAATATGTGGATGTGACACCACCAGTTCTGTGCTGGAGTCCGATTGATTCAATTGCAGTCATACAACAGAAAATCACAATTAACTAAGGTAACGTATGTGTTATTACAGTCCACAAGACCACTTTGGTCCCCTCACTGAGGGAAACAATAAACATGTCTCCAGGACCACTGAAAACATTGAAACAATCATTATCACTGTGCACATCACACTCTGCAGTCGTGGCTAAATATCTACCAGTTGCATGAGTTCATTAAAATCAAATAAAGGCCAAAAATAATCGTATGTAATTAAAACCCTTTGAAGCTGACGTTGAACTACGCTAACAGGTGTAAAGCATGGCAAAGAGCATTAACAATCATTAAGCTGAAGGTGAGCTCACACACCCAGCAGTTAGTTGTCCTTTTCAACAGAAAGTGCAATGTGAGAAGCCCGTGCTTCACCCTCATTTCCTCCATCCACAGAGCGTGGCTGCCTCTCTTCATAAGGCGGCGGTGCCTCTGAGCTTTGATTCGAACTGTCTGTGCAGTTACTGGAACCTGACTGGATCAGAGATGATAATGGGCTGTTCTCTGACGAGGCCAGCAGTAGTTGTGTGGGTCCACGCATGGGCTGGATGCGCTGACCCCAACTTCCATACACCGCCTCCTCATAGGTGGGCAGAGAGACAGGCAAGCCATCCACCATCAAGTCCAACTGATCAGACGATCGCCTGCTGAAAGAGAGTCAAAAAATTAACAATTAGTATAAGCATTAGGTTGGTCAAGCCAGTTATGAAATATTCACTAAACAGCAATAATTTATATCATTAAACTGATTAGTTATTAAGAGATAATGAGAGTGGCTTAACTAGCCTTTTCAGGATTACATAGATAGATAGATAGATAGATAGATAGATAGATAGACAGACAGACAGACAGACAGACAGACAACTCTATCTATAGAATAGTGGAGCATTGTACCTTTGAGACTGGCAAGGGTAGAGTCGGGACTTGATGACCATGCAAGCTGTGGTGGTGAGAAGAAAAATAGAAACGCCCACAGCAGTCGTAGCCACACTCGGGATAGAATTGTTCACTCTTTCTTCATATTTAGCATGTCCAGCTGTGAGAACACACACAGCACACGTACAGCAGATAATCTATAAACTGATCTGCCAAAAACACTACTCCCGGATGTACTATTGTTGTAATGGAGACAGGAAGTTAAAGCAATATGAGCAAAGTGTCTCTTCAAGTGGTTTAGGAAAATCTTTGAAACTAATGACGCAGTACTTTTCTGGGGCTTTTAAATGCATCACAGAAAAAGATATATTGGTTAGTATGGTGGCTGCGTTCATTTCCTGTTCGCACTATTGGTTTCCTGCATCTGTGTGGCTCAGCTCAAAAGAGGAAGCAAACAGATGCTGAGCTATAAGTCAATCTTCTGGTTTTCAGTTCCCTCACACCCTGATACAATACAGGGCTTTATGTAGGTCATCCAATAAATGTTTCCTGCCAATAAACACAAGACCCAATACTGAACATGGAGCAACTCCTGTCCTACACATATTAGTGTTCTCCCAGTCTGCCTACAGACAAAACTTCCTGCATGGAAGTGGGTATGTGAAAGAGCAAAACAATGAAATGGTCAGCACATGTGCTACTACAAGTCCAGATCGGGATCCGCTGCTATGGAAAGTCTAAAATCCCCAGAAAAGGTAAATATGTCTGCAGTCATAGTTTATTTATACTGTATGTAACATACACATATGCTATGAAAAAAAGTTTGTGGACACATGACCATCACACCAGTATGTGCTTCTATATTTTGTCCAGCTTTGCTTTTATAATAAACTCCACTCTTCATCGAAGGCTTTTCTACTAGATTTTGGAATTTGCTCAGCCACAAGAGCATTAGTGAGCTCAGGCACGGATGTCTGGTGAAGACTGGTGTGCACCCAGTCCATCCCAGAGGTCCATCACAGGGCTCTGTGCAGGGAGACACAAGTTCTCCCACTCCAGCCTGGGCAAGCCATGTCTTCATAGAGCTTACTTTGTATACAGAGGCAATGTCATGCTGGAACAGGTTTGGGCTCTTTAGTTCCAGCAAAACAGAACTGTAATGCTGTAGCATACAAAGGCATTCTATATAATTGTGTGGCAACAGCATGGGAATGGCTCACTTGGATGTGATGATCAAGGACCCACATACTTTTGGATATATAGTGTACAAGGCTGCACATTGCAGGCCATAAAATGTTCACCCTGCGAAAGTATATATTTTCCACAACAAATAAAAAATATATATGTTTGACCATTCTGTCTTACCCGTGTTAGGTACACAGGTGGGGATACTTGGCTCCCATCGTCCTTTGCGACAGCTGGAGTGATGGACGCTGTTTAACAAAACGTATCCCGACTCGCAAAAGTAGTAGATACGACTCTTTGGAAGGAAGCCTCTACATGGAGAAGGTTTGCAGTAGAAGCCGCCATGCTCGGGGATAATCGGGTGAGAACAGTTCTGACCTGAAAGTTCCAGGACACAAAAGAACGAGATCCAGATAAATTGACTTTGGGTTTGGTATTTTTTTAATAACAAAAACTCGATTGATGGTGGAAGACAACAAATAATAATCAGTACTGGCTTTATCACTTCTGTCTGTAGTGGTTTGGATGGGAGCTAATAGAAAGAGGCATACCTGTGCTGATTTCTGGCAGGGAAGTCAGTATGAAGACCACATAGCCCATTAGAGCGTGCAAACATGGCCACAGTGAGAGTCGGTGTGTAGACATCAAAAACACTCTTCCTGATGGCACAACAAACACACCAAGCCGGGTTAAAAGATTTAAATTTCACACCAGGATCACAGTTATTTGTAGAGAAAGAGCAAAAACAAATTCACAGAAGCAAGGGTCTTGAGAAACCGTGCGCTTGGTTGTGTTTACCGAAAGAGGTGGGGCTCATGCACAGCTGCACACGCAGCCGCTAATTAACAAACACCGCACCCTTATCCTGACCATAGGAGAAGTGAACCTGAGCAAGACCTGCACATGCAAACAAGGTCACTCAAAAGCATGGTGTGAAAATTTGCACCGTGCATAAGACTTGTGTCGAAATGACTGTCTGCTGTGCCACAACTTCCTGCAGACTTCTGAAAGTAATTCTGAAAGGTGAACAAAAATATAAACACTGCATACTGGTTGTGGCAAGCCAATTATAAATGCCAAGTTATAACCAATAAGCTAGAGTGAGGGGGAAGCTGCGTTCCACAGTGTATACTATTCGCACAGACTGAGAAAGTAGACCACAGCGTAGGTGGCTGCAACCATGGAATGAAAAAGAGTATTAAAATGAACATGCAAGGCATACATCAAAGGGTTTATGGTCAGTGAACTCAATACCTTGCTGATAAAAAATACAAAATACAAAAAAGACACAAATAAATGTAATAAAAGAAAAAGCAAAAACAGTTGTAAAATAGTCAAGGGAATTGTAGTAGTAATAATAATAATAATAATAATAATAATAATAATAATAATAATGAGAAGAAAAAGGATTACGATTATTATAACTATATTATGATAACGATTTAGGAGCTCTTTCCATTTCTAATCTATAAATAAAAGGAAAGCTGAACCTATTAATGAAAAATGACCCAAAAAGAAGTATTAGGACTTTAGGGCTGTCAAAACTATTTCCCCCACAGTCGCCACTTGGTTTGTTCATTAGGGACAAACTTACAATTATATGGAACAAACGTATACATTCTTTTATTACCGCTTTATGTGTGTAAATCTGATTCGTGACAATGTCCATTGTTTTAAGGGCTATACACATAAAAATGTATTGAATTGAATATTTCTGCCTGAATACAATGAACAAGGTTCATTATAAGGAAGTTTTCCTTATCTTCCTGAAGGTAAGAAGCATAACTCTCATTCATATGTGCACTGTCAAATCCTAATAGGTGATATAACAACAAGAATGTATATTATTCTGGGTGTGCAATTTTATTTTCTCAATAATAATTATAATGATAATAATAAACAGATTGTTGCTGCTTTGCCTGTGTGACTATATATAATGCACTTCATTATTAACAGTGTGCACAATAAACATGTAGTAATAGCTGAAACACTCCTGACAGCCCTGAATGCTCAAAAATCTGTTTTCAGCGTTTTTCTCCGGGGATTTTTTTATTCCTCCTGGCTTTTGATGAGGCCATACACATGACTTCTCTTCACTGATGCTGAGCTCAGAGGCAGAACCAACACACACACTCACGGGCATGTACAGTAGAAGCTCTTACCTGGATGCGAAGCAAGGAGCGATGAATCGGCAATTAACTGACCGTCTGGCTTCCTGGAGCTTCAATCGGAGGTTCTCAGTGCATGTTTTCTTGGTTCTGTTTCTCTAAATGTGCTCGTACGCTCTTTTTTTTTATTCCCTCGTAATGAAACAGAGCCGCTACATGAACGAGCGCGACTCAACAAGTGCGTCTGTTTCACAGGCGCTGCCAGATGACTCACCGCGCAACCCAGTTGCCAGGAGTGGCGAGACTCCTGATAGGCTGGCAGAGCGACGCGGTCACGCAGAGCGAGGCTTCTGATTGGCTGCGAGATCGCACCGGTTCCACCCGAGGCAGTCGCAGAGAAAAGCCGCCCACACACACGTTCTGGAAATGGGCATCAATTCCCGTTTCAGTGATTTATTATTTTTTTTTACCCACACTGCTATTTTACACTCAGTACAATCAGTCAATAACCCGATCATACAAATGTAGACCAATGACATGACTGCTAAAGTAATTATGGGATGTAGCTGAAGAACTCGAGGTACACGCCGTGCCATAAGTGGTATAATACCACAGACATTTCGTTGTTACTCAACCGCGCTCACGCAACAGTTACGCAGATCCGAGCTGCTCATGTACAGGCAGGTTAGATGCAATCATTTACCGCTCACAGCACTCTTACAGATGTGCATTACTGGATACCATAATATAATGTGGTTCTGATATTAACACTTTAATGATGGAAAGTGGTAGTGGTTTAAGTCCCAGCCCCACCAAGCTGCCACTGTGAGGCCCGTGAGCAATGCCCTCACCCTCTGCTTAGTATCTTATATACTCTGACCAGGCAAAACCTTATGGCCACCGATCAGGCATAACATTATGACCACCTGCCTAATATTGTGTTGGTCCCCCTTTTGCTGCCAAAACAGTCCTGACCCCTCAAACATTAACAGTATTAACTTCTTCAGCAATGTGAGCTACAGGAGCTCGTCTGTTGGATCGGACCACATGGACCAGACTTCACTCGGCCTTGGCCACTCATTAACCCTGTCACCAGTTCACAGCTGTTCCTTGGACCACTCCTGATCGATACTGACCAGTTCAGACAGGAAACATCCCACAAGATAAATTTGTTTATATTAAACCTGTGTCATGAGAAAATATATTATCAAAGCACAAAAGCAACTCTACGTACATCACTAAATGTGAAAGATAATTTGAAACTTTAGATCAGATCAGATCAAGATTGTTATTAATTAACAGATTTTTTTTTAATTTTCAAAATCCACTTGAGGACTGTTTTTGTGAAGATTTTGTGCATGGGCTTGGTGTTAAACGTTTTGTTACTTTCTTTAAAAAGAAAAAGTAGATTTAAAGAATCCCAGAGACAAATATTTGTACGCAGAAAAGTGTATTCCGAGAAAAAAAAAATAGGGTGAGAGGGAGGAAGTCATTTTAACAATATAATATCACAAATCATGAAGGGAACTGACATCAGGTGTCAACCAAAAGTAAAATTTCTGCAAGACTAGAGTTAACACAATGAGAGGACTGAACTGGCTGAGGCACGAACATAAACAGGCCAGTCAATAGTAGTCGCAGTCCAAACAGGAGTAAGAGCTTGTGTCTGAGGAAATGAATCTAAAATCATGGGTTTGCCAGCTAAGAAAGACCGCAACTTTTGAATCATTGTTTACATGCCATCGCTCATTAAAGTGTACTCCCATTCAGTCGTTTCAAACCAAAACAAACTGTTTAAACGCTAAAATTACACATTGCAGAACTACAGATATTGCTTTAAATTACACACACACTCAAACATAGACGGTGGTTTCAGAATGTATTGATACAGACGCTGTATGAATAAGCAGAGCCCATTACCTGGACTTGCGGTTTTGGCAAACTAACAGATCTGAAAGGAAAGCAATTCATAATGTACAATGCCAGTACCACATCTGTATCAGTACAACTGATTTAAATAAACACAATGAAATCAGGAAAACCTAGATGACGCATTGCTCACATGTAGTGAAAGTGTACTGAGCATGAGGCATTTCTACAGTTATATGATCTGTACGGAACACAGTCTATGTTCAACAACATTTATATTACTAGCAAATAGAGAAATGAAATAATGGTGTAAAAACCCATTTGTGCATCTTCAAAATGCAGAAATGTACCTAGTTAATGAACACAGGCAGAATCGTGACTTGGGAGATGGACAGAATGGTACAAGATGTTTCCAAACACAAATTCATATACATGTATAAATGAGCTGAACATTTACATCTCTCACACTACAGTATTTCCCATTTAACAGCAAAGCAACACTTGCAGTTTTCAAGACATGCCCTGATATTATTAACATTTTATGTTAAAGAAAGATTTCAATTTGAGAGACTTATTTTTTTGGGCCAGAACTCAGTAATCACACACTGGAAAGCATATTGACAACTGCATGTGCCACTGAGTAGTGTGGAGGATTTAACTGCATTAAGGCTGTTAAGGAATAAAGTAATGACTTGTTCCTAGATCAACTTAATACTTACAAACAATTCCCAGTTTAAAAAAAAAATATCATGAATGCTATTTGGTCACTGAAGGATCATTTGTACATACACAAGTTAATCTACTTTCACTGTAAGAAATGTTTATGCTACTCAGATGTTTGATTGTCTTTTAGTTTCTACTCCAAAAACTGGAGCACTTTTTTGTAAGGAAAAAAAGCTGCTGGTAAGTATTATTAGTTAAACAAAAAAAAAAATCCAAACAAAAAATAAAATAAAAAATGTAACATTTGTTGTCTAGATCTACACATGGATTGATTTGTTAACGAATTTGACTACAATTGGAATGAGAGTTGTTAAGGCATCAGTAAGATTTAAAAAAAACTCTCACATCATATACATTGCATTGCAACATCTCCAGTTTTTCTACATACGTATATTAGAAAAAATATTACTTCTTCGTATTATTATAAGAAGAAACTCCCAACTGATTAATTTGCTTATTTAAGGCTGAAACGTGTAACAGCACAAGCACACTCTATGCTTGGTGTAGTGTGAAATTTAGAAGTTTACAGTTATTCTCTCAGTTAGTGTCACATCTTAGGTTGCTGTCTAGGTACAAGCGAATGTGCTCTCATGCAAGCCTTAAAAGCTTGGGAATAGAATATAAAGGCACAGTTACTTACAGAGCCCTGCACTAAAATGGGCATTTGTGCTTAAACAAGCCCAAAGCTACATCACTTTAGGCCGTTCTTGTTAGTGTTTATATGCAGCAGGACACAGGGACAGCAGCTTCTGAACAGTCAAAGGCTTAGACTGAGGAACATAGGACTGTGCCATGCCTAGAGTGCTACAGGATAGCGTTTGATTTCATGCATCCGATTTAGTTCATCTTCTAATTGACAATGCTTTCACAATCACAAGTTCTGCCTGAATACGACACATAGGTCCAGCTGAATGTTCACACAGTCCTGAAAGTTTCACTCGTACACTTCACATGTTAAAAGGAATTCTGCACAAGAATGTACACAGTATGTCGAGATGCAGAGCTACATGGTAAGAGATCCCTTTAGATATTTGGTGACATTTCATACTGTTTTAAAGGGACGAGGGATTTTCCTGTATATTTAGTGTTGGGTTGAAAGAAAAAAAAAACCAGGAGTGCAGCTTTAATCCTAAAACAGTGCTTAAAATATCTTCACTGTCACCCAAAAGATATATATTTAAAAAAAAAATTATAATAAAAAAAAATTCACAAAATCTTGGAAAGGAATTAAAAGCACACATCCAGTGTTGACCTAGTCTAGGGTTGTAACAGAAGCCTAGTGTTTTTTTTACTTTTGATAAAGTACAATATAGCTCTTCAGTAGTTATTTTCCTCTTTACATTGCTTAGAAGTCAGAAAGTGGTTACAATGCGGGAGGTGAAATTTTAGTTTAGAAACAGAGCACTACTTCCACTGTGTGGGTGGGGATTCGGGCTGGGGCTATGGGAGACAGCAGATCCAAAAAGTCCCAGATGTTAAAGGGAGATAGTAATTGCTTCACCCAGAAACACAGTCAGTGAGAGATCTTTCAAACCACAGAATCAATTAAAAACCCTCCTTAGTAAAAGAGGAACACTGACACTCAATTCTCACTTTACCAAAGCAACAGGTTTCCAGTGATCATACAACTAGTGTAAAATCATCAGTGTTGTCCTTGCAGAGCTTCTTTCAGTTTAGTCCCTTCGAAAAGCCTCAGTTCAAGTCAACAGCAGTGTTTATAGTATTTTGAGGCAAGTATTTTCAAATGCTTAATCTGAAAACCAAAGCATGCAGAGCCACACTTGTCTGCAAACCTCCTGCCTCAAAGGGTCCGTTCTTTGAGATAAACAAAAGCTCCTGGTGGAATGGTTGTCACTCTTGTGCTCATCTCATGCGGTTTTGCCTCATGAGGGGCACAATACAAGAGGGAGGGCCAGATTTAGAGAGAAATGGATGCTTGAGGAGCTCCTGAGCTGTGGCCCTCTGGGCAGAGTCCCTTACAAGCATCCTGTCCAAGAAACCCTTTAGAAGCGGTGAGACCTGAGAGAGTAAAAAAAAAAAAAAAAAAGCTAAGTAAGAAAGAGGATTATAGAATAAAGCAATACTTTGAACACACAATAGTTTATTTCTATATCGCTTTTCACAACAGACATTGCCTCAAAGCAATAAGTTTCACGAACAATGAAACAGAAAAATTGTAAAGATTTACTTTGTGAAGGTTCTTTAGTTTGGGTGGTAAGTTGTCTCGAATCATCTTCATTGCTTTGAGTGGAGGTTCATTAAAATAGGGAGGCTCTCCATCTACCATTTCAATTACCATAATGCCAAGAGACCAAATGTCCACCTGTGAGCAAAAAGATCCTTTTGGTATTTTGTAATGTACCATCAAGCAGAATGCAGTGAGCAAAGATGCAAAAGAAAAGACAAACAATTCTTACAGCTAAAGCACACATTTATAAGTTGAAATGCAGCAGGACAAGAAAGTGAAAGCAGAATCTCACCTCTGGTCCATATGGCAGTCTTGAGATGAGCTCAGGTGCCATCCAATATGGAGTTCCAACCAATGACTTTCTGCGTTGGACCTCTTTTGAAACTTGTGCACAGAAGCCAAAGTCAGACAGCTTTATCTGAAATGTTTAGAAAATGTATTATAATTACCATCACTACACTATTAAATAAAAATAGTGTCAAATATAATACATCTAAACAGTTTGACCTGTATTACACAGGGAATTTCCAGGCTTGTTCTACACATTTTGCAAGTAGACTAGAGGTCACTTCCTATAAAGCTTCTATCTTGAAGTAATGCAATTCAGTGCTGTCATGTAGGCAACTACTATTTCAGCCAATACCTTCATTATATTTCAGCAACAAGTTCTTATTAAATGATGTAAATGATGCTTTGAGGAATATGCCTTGTACTGTGGTTTATTAAGCACACAAATATCATTAAATGAGTTTCCCCTCTGGGATGAATAAACAATCTGGTATAAAGATAATCATATTTTGCAAACAACTTTTTGCATGGCTGGCAAAACAAAAAGACGATTTATGGCCAAAAAGACTGTCTGGCCAATGTGAAATGAGGAAACGAAACATAAAAATGCAAACACAAAAGCTTGCCGAGAAACAAATGACAATTACTACAAAAAATACTTCCTCTTCCCTTACTGCAACCACAAAATGAAACCTTGCGTTTGTATGACACACACCAGTATATATTTTAGGGGCACCATAAGTGACTGGAAATGAACCACTGAAACCCATCTTTCTGTTAAGCTTTAGTTGTGGTGCTGATTTGTTTTACAAAATATGCATGCATTTATTTTTACATTTTACACAAAGTCTCCAAGCACATTATAGCTGTAGATTTCAAACCACAATAAGTAAGATTTCATGGGGAACAGGCAAAACGGAACAGATAACTGTGGTAATGAGTTTTTAAACAAGTTTGCATAACATTTCCAAACCAATGGTGTCATTTACCCTACCGGTTCCCAAACCTGGTTTTGGAGTACCAACAGTGCTGCACATTTTAATGTCTTCCCTAAAACAGCTACAGCCAATTAAATGAATCAAGTGTGTTTGGGTGCTCAAGAAGAAGGGTTATGAAACTGTGATTTAAGCTTGTATATTTAAAAAGTTAAAAAAAATCTAAAACGGTAGGCAAAAAACTTACTCTGCCATCATGAGTAAGTAGAATAGAGTCGCTTTTAATGTCTCTATGGATGACACCCTGAGCGTGCAACACTGACAGAGCCTTAAGCACAGACAGGCACACAGTGGCGATCTGCTCTTCATTCATCCTGAAACACATACAGCACGTATTAAACACTTTCGTGATGATGCAAAAACAAAACAGTTCATTTCAAGAGCCTAATGCTTGTGAAACATGCATAAGTAACTGACTTAGTGAGAAATCCTGCCACTTAGTGGACAACATACTATATTGCAAAGTTAAAATGCATAAACAGTAGAGTATTAGGATCTACTAGCTTACTGTGATGGAAAAAAATATTTGTGCACTATTTATTGTGGTATAATCCTTGTGATAATAAGCGTGGGTCACACAAACAGCGCGAGTAAGAAATAAGCACAAACACTTACCTCGTATGTGTGACAATGTCAGTGAGCGCTCCACCTTCAAGGAATTCCATGACGACCCAGAGCTCATCACCGACCAAGTAACTGTTGTACATGTCCACAACATTCTCATGGTGATAGTCTCGCATGATCACCACCTTGACAAATATGAAAAGCTCACTAAACGACCGACAATGCGAACAGTGTAGATTTCATGCAAAATGACATGTGCAGTGGTGTCTAATCTGGAGGTTAAAAACCAAGATAATGTGCTATCAAACATCAGCCTACACAAGGAGTATTTTTCTGACAAAGTTAGAATAAGAATTCTAATTAAATTCACCTCGTTAAAGAGCAGCTCTCGACGCTGTTGTTTGCGCAAATCCATCTTTTTCACAGCTACCAGTTTGCCTGTGCTCTTAACTGTTGCAATACACACAATACCAGTGGAGCCCTCGCCTATTTTGATGTAATGGTCCAGGTAGGTGCGTGGGTCACCAGGATCCACCACCATCTGCAGGGCAGCACGGAACTGCTCATGAGAAACACGTTGAGGTTGCTGTGGTGGTCCAGAAGGCACAGTGGGTCGAGATGCTGGAAGTAATGGCTGGCTGTGAGCAGGTTCTGGACCCAAAGCAGGGTGAGAGGCATGATGCTGCTGGGAGGAGCCCTTACCCCCACTGCTTCCACTTCGGCTTGATCCACTGGCCGGGCCATTTTGAGGAGGATCGTGAGTCCTGCCTGGCTTCAGGTCCTAAAATGGAAAAGGAGATAAGGGAGAAGTAACAAAGAGCAGAATGTAAACATACTGATAAAAATGTGTCAATAGCCCACCACAGTTGCCTTTTTTGTCCCCAGAAAGTTCTTGTTTTCTGGTCTTTTCTCACCTGATTGCTGGGATTTCGTGCAGAGTCACTTTCAGTGCGGGGGTAAGTGTTAAATGGCCGACTTTGTTGAGCTGGCTTCATTATACCCTCTGTAAGAGGCAGATTGGGGGTTCGAACATTTGGTCCAGAGAGAGGTCTCTTGTCTCGTGGAGACTGTGGTCTTTCGTCCTGACTTGTGTAGCTGGATTTTGGCCTTTTGTCATTTGCCACTTCCCTCCAGACCACTGGATTATGGTGATCTCGTTCTCGTTCTCTGTGAGGTGGTGCGTGAGGTCCAGTGGGTCGTTCTTGATCTTTGTGTCTGCTTGGCTCTTGGCCATGGGGCTGCATTGGTCTTCCATCTTCCCTGTGGGTTCGAGGTGGTCTCTGGGAATCGGGACGTGTTTTCTCTCTATTCGCAAACAAATAAGAGACCTAAGGATCAGCTGTCGGAAACGAAAGGGTGCAAACAAAAACAACAACAAAATACAGAATAAGACAACACTGACCTCTCTTTGCTCTCGCCTACATGATCATGAGGCCGATGATGATGATGTTCCCCGTTCTCCTGTGTCCCAGAGGAGCCAGAGTCTCTGCGAGGATGTGTGGGAGGACTGTCCCGTCGCAGCGAGTTCGAACGGATCACTGACATGGTTTGAAACTCATCTAGGAGCCACGTCAGAGAACCGTCAACTCCTATCTTACTACCTCGCACTATGGCCTGAAAAACAGACAGCACCAAGCAAAGCCAAAGGTCACCAAACCAGCCACTATCCTAAACTCCTTAACAATGATTTGTTGTCTTTCTAGCATGGACTACAAAAATACCGGATGTGATCTTTACTGTACAACCCAAACCACACCAAGTGTGTTTCTGAACAAATATGAAAAAAAAAAAAATCATAATCTACAACAATGTCAACATTGTTTATTAATCCAGACCAAAATCATATAGCCTAAATAATCAATGTGGCAAACAGAATTTTACCTTGCGAGGCTCCACAGTGGTGATGACTGTGGCATCGATAAAAGGCTTGGGCCTTTTGGCCGTGTCTTCGATGAGGCTCTGCCATTGGCGAGGAAGCCCCACAAACTTCTGCTCCTGCTCATCAAAGTCAGTGTGCACACGGTGCTCAAAGTTGGAGGGAGCTGAGATCTGAATGCGCTGCTTCTTCTTTTTGCTGAACATTGCTGCGGCAGAGCATCAGAACTAGCAGAGAGGAGAGAGAATCAGTGACCTTTAGTACTTATGAAACTTGTTCCACACAAATTAAAGACCCTAAAATGGCACCCAAACTACTATGACAAGGTTTGGAACGCCTGACAATTGGGATCAATTTCAATCATTGCAGTGGCTCTTAAGTCAGTTGACTTAAATATCTGTTGGGAAATATGACTGCAAAGAGAAACTAACCTGTGTTACATTTCATAGTAGGGCTGGGCGATAAATTCGATTTTATCGATTAACTCGAATGTGTAGTTTACATCGATCTGTTTTAATCTCGGTTTTCTCTTTAATGTCCGCCGACGCTCCCCTCTGGGCTCCCATAGTTTCGAACGAACTCAGCCCCGCCCCTCCTCCCCCCTTGCGTTTGCCATAGAGATACACAAACAACATGGCAGCGAGCAGAGAAGAACTCGTTCCCAAGAAAAGTTAAGCAGCCGCATGTTGAAAATACACATTTAAGCAGCCGCACTTTGTTTAGTGTTGCGCGTCCAATCATACACTTGGAAGCGACCAAAGTACATGTAAAGGCGCTTCAGAACGGCGTTTCCGTTAAGAAACAGAAAAATCTGATCATTTAAATCACCATATTCAAACACTTAAACAGTCATTTCACTGTGGAGTTTTTAAGAAGAGTAAAAGCAAAATAACTCCAAACATCACTGCATTTTTAACCATGTTCCACATTCAAACACTCATAAAACAGAAATAGTTACCACATTCTTGTATAGGTATATGAATAGGTTAAAATAAAACACACTATGAAATAGGGCTGGGCGATATGGCCTAAAAAAAAAATTTTTTTAGGCCATATCGCCCAGCCCTATTTCATAGTGTGTTTTATTTTAACCTATTTATATACCTATACAGGAATGTGGTAACTATTTCTGCTGTATTTCACCACTGAGTACAGGCAAGTGTATTTTAATTAATTTGATCAAAATTGTATAATGAGCTTTGTTAAAGATACTAAATGTGCTGTATGTTTACAGTCCTGACCTTTACAGTTTTACAAGAATTCTTACTTGTTCAAACAAACAAAAAAAATTGAATTTTAAAACTGATTTAATGTTGAAGGCATTAAAAAATTTTGGACGTCTTTAACAAACTATCATCAGATTCTTAATACAGTGGCAAAACTCTTTTTCTCTTCTGCAGGTTGCACCACAAGCACACACTCTTCCAGTATGGATAAGAGACACTCCCTGAAGCCAAACATGCATCGCTAATAGGAGTCTGGTGAAGCTCCTACCCGCCTCATGCAGGCCTGGAAAACCCACTGTTTATTTATTTCTGTTGCTACTGAAAGGAATTGTTTGAAAAAGCAGCAACTTCTAAAGTACAATCAGAACATTTGTGAAGATGTCAGGAAGCACATGAACTCTGCCTTAAGATCTCAGCATGAATGTATTAGGGTCAATGACATGTTCTTTTCAAGTTGTAGATTTTCAAATGCCATAGAAAATAAATTAAAAGAATTACATGAAAAAATTCAGCTTAGGCAAAAGGCTGTCATATTACCACATACCAAGTCTTAACTGTGGGCCTGTGAGTAACGTAGTATACTAAACATCGAGAGGTCGGCCAATCAATCGGGCCGTTTTTTTTTACATTTTTTAATCAAATCGGCATCGGCTGATCATTATTAGCGGATTTATGCAGCTTTTTTCAATCATATCTGCCAAGTTGCAAAAACAAGAACAGCAACAAGCCTGTTCTGTTTGTTTTTTCCTGGTGCTCATTTGCTTAGCTAATTTGCCAATCAGAAACTCCTTGCTATATATTTCATAGGATAAATATGAGGCTGCATTTGGAGAGAGAATAAGAATAACTTTTTAGAACTGTATTGTTAGTGAGCCTTTAACCAGCTGTAGTTTGGGCTACAGGTAGAAACGAGAACCAAAAACTGGAAACCAGGGCACCAATTGGAGACTTGTTCAATAAATGTTTCATTTAAGCAATCACCTGTATCATGTCTTATTAAGAAATAGATTTAATCTAATTGCATCGGCCAGACAAAAAACCCATATAAGTGGACCTCTATTAATATCACTATGTGTGGAATAAAAAAGAACATTTATACTGGGGAACATGGGGACTGCACACTATCTACTGCTGCGCAACCTGGCAACTCTGCTACTTTGTTAATTACTGGAAAGGGACGACTAATAGCGTGTATGCACCTTGTGCATATTTCCTGGCCATTTTATTAGACATGTTACAATACAGTATGAGACTACAGAACATTCTGCACTCAATCATCCTCTAGCTATAGAATACAACAACTTACATAATAGTTTGTATGTTATACCTGTAACCGTGCAACCACGTACCTACTATAACTGTTTAATAAAAGCTTTAAATTTGCTTCCTAGTGACATCAACTACAAGCAAATGCAAACTGCATTGCCCAAAAACGAGCCTTTGGCAACTCTCAGCTCTATTTCAGCCTCAGGAGGAATAGTGTTTAGGGCAGTGCTTATTTTGTATTAAAAAGACAAAATTGTTAAATATTTTGCATTGTTTATAATGGAAAATTGTGGCTTTTTATTTTTTGCTTTTTCTAAAAAAATATATAGCCTTGAATAAGACACAAAAATACTAGAAAAAGTATCATGCCCAAGAATAGACTTGTGTGCCACCTTGCACCTTGTTAACAACTGAGCTGTGCATAAGCGTGAAGACAAAGAACACTCATAGCTGTATATATTTAAGTCTCCTTCCTTCTACAAAACCAACAGAGCAAACCTGTATAATTGAGCATTTTAAATTATATATTGCATATAATGCTTTAAATTAAAGTAAATAATTTGTAAATTACCGAACATTGCATTGATAATGATTACACACAGTGCCTGCAGAACTGTTTACAAAAGGTTTTTCAGACATTTTGCCATTAAATAAAACATTTTGCCATTAAAAAGCATACTCTCTGAAACCTATTAGAGAAAAAGTAATAATACAGCCATCTACACTCTGTGCAAATATGTGATGCATAATGCTGAAAAATATAAATCACAAACAAAACTATAGCTTGGATTTCACACATTTTAACTCCATTTTAGTTATGTCTCGGGTGACAGTGAGTCACTGGATTTACAACATGTAAAAGTCGTTGTATGATTAATTAAGTGTCTTTATGCACTTATACAAAGTATGGTTCAACAAGAGAATTTAATTTTCATAACTAACGGATGATATACACTTGTCATTCTGGTCACAGTATTGGAGGAATTTTCTGTTTAATCTTCCTTTTGCTCTAGGTGTGATTGTTAGATAGCACAGCTGTTGATTTCGCTCAGATACACAGACTTGACTGCAATTGCAGATGCAAATGTTGACTAAACCGTTTGAACATTATGCAGCCATCATTACAGTGTAATCAACCATAACCTGACTAGCTTTAAATATTTTTTTTAACTAAGTTAAGCAGTGGGAAGGCTAGAGGAAAGAAGAGAGCAACACTGACAGAAGCAC
>NC_060895.1:11117824-11122824 GCF_014805685.1 Silurus meridionalis | reverse complement strand
TTTTAATTATAGCTGAATTAAAATACCAGAGGGGAAATCTATGGTTACCTCTGAATTGACTTCAGTTAGTTCATTGGCTATTTTTGTTTGGTGCAATTAATCACATGAACATTTCAACAAATTAAACAAAAACAAAAAACCCTTTTAAATTGGAATAATTACAAAAGCAATTACTGGGTCACTTGTAAGTCGTGATTAAAAAAATAACTTCTGTTTCCTTTAGATAGATACTATAGATACTGTAGCATTCATGCATACAACAAACCCGTAACTGGGAGTGTATTAGACTGAACAAGAATCAAAGGGATGCAACTAGAAAATGTTCATCACTATTTAAAAATAAAAGTGTGATCAATTTAAGGTGAGATGGTCTGGTGATAAATGTTCAGGGTTAGTTTAACACCATGCGTACACACGTCACTCCAAACCAGGCATCACCTACTGGCATCATCAGTCACTGTCTGCCCTGTACAGATACTTCATCATCACACTATCCACATTCTTCTTCCTTTTCTTCTCCTGTTTCTTGCTGATTGGTGGAGCTGCTTCAGAAGAGCCTCCAGGCTCTCTCTCATCTTCAGAAGCTGATGCCTGCCTACCAGGAGCCCTCTTTATGCTGTTAGCACTTTTGTACGAGATCGTGGAGGTTCCTGAACTGGAATCGGACTCTGAGCTAGTCTGAGATTCAGAAGAGGAGGAAGAGGACGATGAGGATGACTCCTTCTTTGACTTCTTTTTTTTGCCCTTCTTCTTAGACCTCCTTCTCCTACGCTCATTTTCCGATGAATCAGAGCTGTGGCTTCTCTTTTTTCTGCTCTTGCTCTTCTTCCTGCTGCGGGTGCTCAGGCTGCTGCTGGAGCGATGGACATCCGCGGCTGAAGCAGACCGCCTCAGGCTCGCAGAGCTGCGGCTGCTGTCCCTGCCAGACCTCACACTCTTCACCTCATCTTCATCCTCGTTCCTACAATTGCTCTGCTTGCCGGTCTCAGCTTCAGAGTCTTCCAGGCTGCTCCGCTTGAATTTAACTGGCTTGAAACTCAGCACCTCGTTGATGGCTGCCTCCAGATCTGGGTCAAGGTAGTTGCGGTGGCTGACGGGTTTGAGGTCAGAGGCATCTGGCAGATCAGAGTCTGTGGTTCTTGCTCGTGGGGGCATGGAGATGCTGCGGCCGCTGGATGAGTGGTGCGAGCTGTAGGACTTGGAGTTTAGCTCACTGTAAGCCACGCTCATGGAATCATCCTCCATATCAAACTCGCTTAGGCGGCAGCTGCGAGCTACGGACATACGGGAATCAGCGCGGCTCACGCTGCCTGGGCTTCTCTGGCTCACACTTCCTGGACTTCTACAGCTCAGGGATGGACTGACTGCTGAGCCACGCTCACTCTGGCGCTCATCAAGCCGAGACATGCTGCGGTGACGACTCAGCATGCTTGCGGTACTCACACTGGATTTGACATCATCATCATCATCATCCAACCAAGAGGCTCGGCTTGGGCCCACGGACGACACAACTGATTTGTTGTCTATCTCTGACCAGCGGCTGTCCATGCTCTTCCGGGCTCTGCTGGCTGCCTCTGAGTAAGCCTGTGAGATAACTGAGCCCCTGTCATCCAGATCATCCTTCCTCCAGGAGTTCACAGAGTACGAGTCCCTGGAATCGGGCTGCTTGGCTTTGCTTTTGCGGAAGGATGAGAGCTCCAGAGCGCCATCCTGCTCCTTGAGGGCGCTGAAGAGTGAGCCCTCATCTCCTTTGCCACCAAGGGAATCCTTTAGGTTGGAGCGCTTCCTATAACTGAGTGAACTCATCACGGACACGGGCCTACTCTGGTCTAAACCTTTACCTTCTTTGCCACTCTCTTGCCATTCCTTTCCTTCTTTGGCATCACTGTTTGCAGCATATCTAGATGAAGGGGGCAGTTGAAGGGAAGGAGGCCAGCGTAGCAGACAAAGCAATGGATAGGAACAGAAAGGTGGATACAGAGGTAGAAATGAGAAATATGAGTTACGAAATAAAGAAGAGAGATTTTTAACAATAATTGAAAGTGCACCTGATTAAAGTGAAGACAGTGACTAAAACAGATCACTACCACCTCACTACTGTGCCAGCTGATGACTGCCAAGTAGTTCATTTTCTTTTATATATAATAGATGGTAACTACATTCCTGTAGCATAGTTTTATTTGAAAGAAATGGCAGAAGACAGAAAAGTAATGAAAATGGTGGAAAAAAAGACTGGCTTGAAGCAAGCACTACGTGCTATAGAGGGAAAAGAATCTAGACAGAAGCGAAAATATAATTATTATTTATAAGTAAAGACCAGTAATACCTTCTTAAGCTCTTTATTTGAGTGAAGTATAAAGATCTGGCGCACACAGAAATCGTGTGTATAGTTTTGCAATATCACACTTTAATTTGCGCTACTAAAATTAATGTTCTGTGTAAAAAGTCCCTCTGAACCCACCCCTAGGGCGAGTTCACAATAGGGAAAAGATGAAAAAGAATTTAAAGCCCTAAAGTTTTTTTAAAAGTTGTGCGGGGCTCAAGAGGGAGGCTTAAATCTTCTGGAAAAGAGACAAATGCAGGGCAATCGAAGCTGTCAGACAGCAGGCTCAATCTATTAATCTCTGGAAGAGGGAAGCAGGTGTAGGCCTGCCAGCTGGCCAACAGGCGTGTCGATAAATCTGCCAGGCAGGCCACCGCTTCTAAAGAAGCCTCTGTCATCAAACCTTGTGGCGATGAGGAGAATAAGTGAGTGGGTAAGAAAAATCTCCCTTCAAGCGAGCGAAGGCACTTTCCTAGCCTGCTTTATGTGCACGGTGTACTCTGTTCGGAATGAACCATTCATTAAGCAACCAGAGGGGAAAGGTACACTCAAACTACTGACCTTGAGCTCTTCAGGTTGCCGTCATCTGACAGATTCTTGGCTGAGCCTTTGCTTTTGGAGAGCCAGGACTTCACACCATCAACTCGGTCGTCCACTTCAGAGCAGGAATCTGAGTCACCTTCACTGTGAGGAAGAAAAAAAAAGGAAATGGAGAGTGTTAGCAGCCGGGCTCAAAGCAGATTCGACACGGACTGTTAGTTTAGCAATAGTGGAGAAACAAACTGCTTTATAGCACAGACACAACAGCTCCCAGACATGCGCTCAATCAGCACAGGCCTAAAAGCCTCAATGCCATTCTGTGTGTTAGTCAGCTCTCACACTTGAGTAACTTGGAGACATTTCTTTTACATGGTCTTTAATACTCATTTTCAACAAACCTGGGAAAAAGTTGTCAGAGCTTCCTGATTTTTATTTTTTTTTTTTATGTAGTGTAAAATTAAGGCAAAATTTTGAAATCATAGGCATTTATGAGAAGAATATGGATAGCAAGAAGCCTGTGAATGCCCAATAAATATTTTGCGTAAAAAGAAGGACTAGTTTCTAATTATATTATATATATATATGTGAATGCACATTTCTGCAGTGGAGGATCAGTGGTGCTGTCAATAACTGGGACTAACTGACAAGGTCCACAGGAGCAGAGACATGATATGCACACTGAGCAGCTAAACGAATCCCGGGTCTTCCGGTTCATTTCTCAGGCCACGTTAAGCCCTAGGATTTATGTTTAGTCCGATCTGCAAGTCAATTTCTCCCTGTCTCTTCAGATTAGTCGTATCACTCACTTATTGTGCAGCATGAAACAGATTTTTTTTTTAAAGCATCAGAGGATTCCAGAGCAGTAGGAGCAGCTTCACTCAGAGTCGACATATACAGAACAACTCCAAATGAGGTTTTAGCTACTAGATTTAGTTTTAATTGGGATTTCGATAATGTGCTTCTAGCCGTCTTTCTGGGTCCAACGTAGTCGGTCCTCTCCAGAATAAATTACAGAGAACAATGTTGCTACAGAAAATAGCCACACCTGTTTTTCCCACACTCCAATCTCACTCAATATTCACAACAATTATTCATATGACAGACTTACATTTATCTAGCACAAACAAAAACATTTATCTAGCACAAAAAACAAATTGATTCCGCTGCAGTAGGTGGAGGAGCTGTATAGTAGAATGAGTAATTTTGGAGCATGCCTCTAGCCTCATGACCTTATCAAAGAAATGAGAGGTTGGCTCTGAGTGCTTCTGTATGTGTGCCCATTTTGAACTGAAAAAGCCTCTAAAGTGTCTTGAGTAGAAACACAGGGGAGATGCTGTGTGTATGGAAATCTACAGCAGGCCAGGACACAATGAATTTTGTAATCAAGGACAGGATCACACAATCTTGTCACTGTATCACACCCTAGGCTACTGATGCACAGAATTAGATAAACCGTCGGATGTGGTTTGGAGGAATATATTTCACATGGGAATAATACATATAATATGATGTTTAGAAATGGAGGCAGGGGTTATCTTGAAGTTATTATATAAGTATTTTTTAAATTAAAGACTTGCACACTTGTGTAGATATATTTTTCCTTTCAATCAGTTCATCGTCTGCGATTTCATGCTGCACAACATACCTACAGCTAAATCTATTTGAATGTGAATATGAATAGTCCTCTAAAGTTCAACAGCTCTAAAACTAGTGCAGGGTGATATTGATGCACTCGCTTGTTTTATCCCCCGAAGTGCAACATCAAGTTACATCAACTGCAATGAATAAATAAAATAAACAATTCAAATCAAATCAATGAATTAATAAATAAATAACTTTTCACATACTCAAATTACTTAAATATCAGTAAAAAAAAAAAAAGTTCTTCTACTTCTGGTTTCTTGGCTAAATACTTGAAGAGTGTCCTTCCACTTAAATATTCTGTCTGAGCACTTTACCAACCCCTTCCTCCACACAGCTTACATTTAGCTTACAAATGATTTATTTAGGGTCAAACATATTTTTACAATTAAATAAACAATAATGTAATATGCACTGGTCTGTAAAAACAGCAGGCTATTGCTAGTATAGTGTAGCTTCTTGCCAGAAACTGGTTCAGGACTGGGAGCCACTGGCA